>NC_133121.1:69995396-70142781 GCF_033568475.1 Henckelia pumila
CTGACCTACAAGGCACTGATTGGTAAGCAACAAGGTTTATAACTCAAAGACAAGGAGTTGACTATATGAAACTTTTTCAAACCAAGTCGCAATGTTCAAGTAACCATAAGAATCTATATTGCCATAGCAAGCATGGTATGAACTATGAGATATGGAAAATGGATGTGAAGACTGCATTTATTAATGGAAAACATTAAGGAAGAAATCTATAATGATGCAGCCCGAGAGATTTACATCCATGGAAAGCGAGCATAAAGGTATGCACAGCTTCAGAGATAAATTTTATGGTCTCAAACAAGGCATTAAGAAGTTGGAAACCAGAAATTTGATGAAACAATAAAGGACATAGGGTTACATCAAAAACCCCGAGGAAACCGTGGCGTGTACAAGAAAGTATGTTAAGGATGCGGTGACGTTCTTAGTGCTTTATGTTGATAAAATCCTACACATTGGGAATGGAAACGTTAGGGATGTTGCAGTCAACCAAAGATATGGTTATCAGGTAGATTCCTCGATGAAGGATTTGGGTGAGGCCATCCTATATTCTAGAGGTATAACAGATCTATAGAGATAGATCTAAGAGAATGATAGGACTCACTCAAGCAAACCTACATCGACACCATATTCGGAAAAGGTTTTCTATGGATGAGTTCCAAGAGAGGACATCCTACCTATGTGGTCATGGAGTCCTCCTCTATCCAAGTCTATGTGTCCCCAAGACTGACGAAGATAAAGAGAAAAATGACAGACACATACCATATGCGTCAGCCATTAGGGAGTATCATAGTATGGGATGATTATCTACCCAAGACCGGATGTGGCATTTTTCTCCTGAGTGTCACGAGCAGATATCATGTCCAATCTCGCGGTCAAATGCATTGGAAAGACCGTGAAGGATATTCTTAAGTACTTGAGAAGAACTAAGAATGTAATTCAATGGTTTTAATGGAGGAAGAAATCTGAAAATTTGGAAGGCTATAACCGACTCTAGCTTCCAAAGTGTACGTGGATGACGCGTAGTCAACCTCTGGATTTGTGTTCATGCTCAATAACAGTGCGTGTCTCTTGGAAGAGTTCCAAGCAGGACACCACAACGGATTTTCACCACTGAGGCAGAATACATTGCGGCATCAGCTGCTGCTAAAGAGGCCGTTTGGATGAGGAATTTCGTCCAAGATTTGGGTGTTATTCCTGAAGTTGTAGGTCCCAGTCCCGGTGTACTGTGACAACACGAGTGCCATTGCTCAGGCAAAGGATCCAAGGTCCTCATCAAAGATCCAAACACGTCACCTGAGGAAATACCACATCATCCTAGAGATCTGTGGAAAGAGAGAGACAATCACTGTCGAGAGAGTGGCCCTCTGCAGACAATTATCGCTGATACCACTTACTAAGCCTATTGCCAGGACCATTATATTGAAAAACCATCGCGAAGCAATGGGACTAACGTAGTATGAACTAGATGGCTTTAGGGCAAGTGGGAGATTGAAAGAAGTTGATGCCGTCCGTTAGCCAACGTTGGTGGCCTAAGGGGCTATTGAGAGTCTCTTGTTTGTAAAACAATCTTTGTTTAAATATAATATACGTTCTTTAAATGGCGTTTCCACTTTATCTTATTAATTATATAATATAGATGTAATATCTATGCTATTTTGATAAAGACCTTGAATATACTAAAGTAATATGAGATAGTGAATAGTAGAAAAGAGATCACTGTCATAAAAAACATCTTATGTTCATTAGTATATTCTAAAACAGCTCCTAGTCGAATTTAGCCATCCACAAATAAGGGATAAGGATCGCTCAAGATTGAATCTAGCATTTGCGATGCCGAGTACCAACACGTTTCATTTGTATGGAACATAGAGAATGTTCTATCAGCATGCAAATGGATATTCCAATATGATGAATGACCGAACTGACCCTATTCTGACTTTCCAAGTGGTTATCACTTATCGAGTGAGATATAGTCCGTGGTTTTGGTTTGTAACACCGATTAGTCCTTATATACTTGAAACATCATTGAGACTCTATAATGCTAGTACTGTGCTTTGACTCGTTTACCGACTCTATTAGGTGTCATCAGGTGTTCGTGATTGGGTCAAGTTTATGACACATATAGGAGAGTCGATGCTTTGTTGTCAAGGATTCACCGCACACATTGCGAGTGTGGATATCCTATGGCAATCTGAGGAGATATTACTGAGATGAATCTCTGGCCAGAGTGACATGATGTGTTATTACGGTTTACTTGGTTTTCCTAGTAAGCACCATCGATGTCACTATTTGATCTTCCAGATTCATTGCATAGTTATCTGAATCTTCTCGAACGACACTCCCGATTTACCAATGGTTGTTTACTTCGATCGTGTATATATGGATGAAGGGACCGTACTGTATGCTAACCAAAATCTATTGGTTCTTGCAGGCACTATCAGTGATACCTAGGGAATCATGGAGCGATGTTGCTAGGCGGTCTTACCATGATTCGTTGGGTAAGTCGGAATTTGTTGTTCCGAGTCACGAGGAGTTGTGAGCCCACGGCTAGCTGTATCCCTGAACCATTGAGGGTCACACAAGTAATGGATTTTTAATCCCCGTTGAGATAATTAAATTTAAAGAGTTAAATTTAGTGAATAAAGAAGTGGGACTTCTTATTTAAGAGTAGAGGGAGTAAGATTTCCTAAAATGACATAGTGATGGACATTTTTGGAAATCACTGAATTCGGATTCAGAAAATTTATCTTGACTTTAAAAGATGTAGAAATGGTTTCTGTGCCACATTGGTGAAATTGGTTTATCAATATGAGTCACAGATGAATTTTATATAAATTTCTGAACATGCGGGATTTGCTTGTCAGACTTGAACTTATAACTAATGGGCCCTAAGCTGTTAGCAGCCCACATTATAAATAAGTTATTGAAGTACAGAAATTACATCACAACACAAGGTCATAAATTTTCGAAAACCCTAGAGAGTTTCTCTCTAGTTTCGGCCGCCACCCTTCCCTCTGTCTTTGAGATTTTTTAGTCTGCAAATTTTGAATTTGCAGTCTGAATTAGCAGATCAAATCTGTTATTTCTCTTCGTAGAAACTTCTGATAGACTTTCTAGTGCAGTCTATTAGAGGGATTAAACTTCTGTTCGTGGACCTGATTGAAGAAAACGTTCGTTCATCCAGTTCCTGGGATATACAAACAAGAGCAGTTTAATCTGTTGGTGTCCATAATCTCGTTTCGAGATTTTAAGGTAAAATTTACATTGTTTAAATTTTATGTTATCAATTTTAATCGTAGGATTTTGATACCCATATGGAATCGTTCCATATAAAAATTTTAAAACTTCTGCTGCACCGGGTATCACTTTCTTTTTCGATCAAGAGAACGACCGTGTTCCAACACATCACCTTTCAAAGAGTTGGTGGATAGCGACGAAGAAAGCATTTGAAAATTGAGGTATAGTTATCACATGGGCTGCATTTAAAACTGATTTCTATCAATGGTTCTTTCCTGTTTCTTATCTCAAGGATAAGGGAGCAGAATTTGCAAGTTTGGAGCAGGGCCAAATGAATATTGAAGAACATGTTGCAAAGTTCACCAGCCAACTGAAGTTTTCTCCGCATACTGCTGCTAGTGATGAAGCTCAAGCTGATCAATTTATAAATGGGCTGAAATCCAGAAGTGTTCACTCTAGTGAATGCGGGACGAC
The DNA here is from genome assembly GCF_033568475.1 of Henckelia pumila. Lineage (NCBI taxonomy): Eukaryota > Viridiplantae > Streptophyta > Magnoliopsida > Lamiales > Gesneriaceae > Henckelia > Henckelia pumila. The sequence goes on from NC_133121.1 coordinate 69,999,105, forward strand.
CAAACAATTTTTGTTGATGCTCTTGATCGTGAAAAAGGAGCTAAAACAGGTATAATGAGGCAACGAGGAGTATAGTTTGTGCCACAGCCGGTGAAACAACCGCAAGAGCAGTCACAAATTCCACCACCACCTCGATTTGATGTTGGAGGTAGCGGTAGTTGTAAGAAAAATTTCTTTAAGGGAAAAAGCAAACAGTTTAAATGATCAGGTAGTAGCTCTTTCTAGTTAGAGTGGATCCAGACAGTTTAGAGGTGGACAGAAATCCGGGTACTTCTGATGTCTACTGTTTTAAATGTGGAGGACGTCACACCTGTAGTAGCCCGTACCCTAATTGAGTAATTAAAGGATTAATGCTAATTAATTAAATTGGGGATTGGACGGATCGGAAGCTCCGAAGGGACGATCGGAAGCTCCGATCGGGATCGGAAGCTCCGATGAGGATCGGAGGCACCGATGATATTACGTCATCCATGACGTGTGGCTGGATCGGAAGCTCCGATCAGGATCGGACGTTCCGATCACCCCTATCCGAAGTCAACGAATGATATTTTGACACGTGGCAGATCAGGATCTTCGGAAGCTCCGATGGCAGGATCGGACGTTCCGATCGAGGTTCGGACGTTCCGATCGAGGATCGGAGGCTCCGAGCGTTGTCTATAAATAGAAGGCCGAGGCTTCATTTCTCCTTGCCAATTCCGGATTTCCTCTCTGTTTCTAGTCATATTCGAGTTGTTCTAGCCTTCCTAGGCTTGAACCGGGAGTCGTCTAGACGTTCGGTAGTCGTAGCGGAGGTGTGCCCAAGTTCTGGAGGCATCGACATCAAAGGGCTAACGACGGACGAAGGTATAGGCTTTTGCTTCCTATAAATATTTAGGAGTATGGCAATAGCTTAGTTAAGGCTTTTAGAGCACTGTAATGATAGTAGTATCATTTGGAAGTGTAGAGCAGACTATAGGCGTGACCTAGAGTTGGTAGAGCTTGCACTGTTTTGAGGTACGAAAGTACTGTTTGAGATATCCTGACTGAGTATGCATGTATTATGTGACTGCATGATTTATATGCCATGATATTATGCTGCATTCATTTGCATCTTGCTGTATCTCTTTCGAGATGTCTGTTAGTAGGGTTGTACCCTATCCTGTTAGTGGATGGACTTCCCATCGATTTGGGTCCGGCGTATCCACAGTTATCTCGATATGGGAGCCACCTCCTGAAGCGACGGCACAGCGTGCTACATACCAGGGCCCGGTCTGTCTCTGTTATCTGATCCTTGACCTCGAGTCTATAGGGAGTTCACTTTGCATGCATGTATAGTCATACTCTCGCACTGAGCGTTTTATGATCACCTCCGTACTCTGTATTTTCTGGACACCCTATTCCGTGGGACAGGTTTGCGATTGGACGAGGAGGGTGGATCCAGGAGGGGCTAGTCAGTGGTTGGCCAGCTGGAGCTTCGTCTAGGTTTTATTACTGTTGTTTGGGTTTATACAGCTATTTGATTTGGTTGTATATTTTTGGATAATTATAGATTCCTTTACTTGGGATTGTATAATGATTTTGGTTTCCGCAGTTTTATTCTGATATCTGTTTTATTAAGTTAATTGCAATGCATAAGTTCTGTTCAGTAGGTGATCCGTGTAAGGGTCACTACATTTATGGTATCAGAGCATGTCAAAAAGATTTCTTGGGATTTAGTCTCATCTTGAGGTATTTTTGTAGATGTCAAATCGTGACGACCAGAGTTCTCATGGCAGTATTGGTGGGCGTTGGGGTGATGCCGACCGGGAGCCTCGTCGAGAACGGCGTCATCGTCATCATGACGACTAGCGTTTCACTGTGCGTCGATTCTTAGCTATGGGTCCTAAGCCCTTAGTTGGAGGTGAGTCTCAGGAGGATGCGGAGAACTGGTTAGACCGCATGGAGACGACTTTTCAGACTTTCCAATGCACCGATGAGCAGAAGGTGGAGACCCTTGGCTATCTTCTGGATGGGCGTGCGCGCAGGTGGTGGAGGTTTACTCTGCACCTTTTGTTGCGGCGAGAGGCGTGGCCACCTGGGTCGAGTTCCGCATAGCTTTCCAAAAGCGGTATTTTCCTCCTGCACTCCGACAGTCGAAGGCAGGCGAGCTACTGAGTCTGCGACAGGGAACCATGTCTATCGATGAGTATCAGCAGAAGTTCTTTGATCTGCTATCCTACTGCCCCGAGATTGCTGATAGCTCAAGATGAAGTATAATCTGTTTCTTCAGGGCCTTAACCCTGAGATCCATGACCGTGTGGCGGTTGGCGACGACATGTCCTACTAGGGTTTGGTGAGCCGTTGTCATCAGGCAGAGAAAGCATTCGGCGGAACAGGTCTTTCTCTCAGTCGAGTCCTGCTAGTTCTTTGGGTCCCCGTGCCCAAACTTTCAAGAAGTCTGGATCTTCTTCTTCCTCTGGTTCTGGAGGTGTTGTCCGTTTCTGTAAGACGGACAAGTGTGATCACTGTGGGAAGAACCATCCATCCGACAAGTGCCGTAGAGCTTCTGGAGCTTGTTTCCGTTGTGGAGAGACTGGTCATATCCGGAGAGATTGTCCAATGTCTGGGGGAGGTGGTTCTGGTTCTGGTTCAGGATCGGGTTCTCAGGCTATCGTACAGCAGAGGTCGCAGGGACAGTCTGCTGGGAGTTCTCATTTGAGGCCACGAGCTTCTGGCCAGGTGTTTAGCCCTGAGACATGATCAGGCTGTGGAGGAGAATGAGAAAGTCATCGCAGGTACATTTATGCTTTATGGTATACCTGCTCTTGTACTTATTGACACTGGTGCATCTCATGTCCTTCATTTCTGCACGTTTTGTTAAGAGGCATAAGTTACCATGCATTGCACTAGACGTAGTGATGTGTTTTCTACTCCGACGGGCCAATCTGCTTTGGCTAAGCGTCTAGTGATGGGTTGCCCTTTAGATTTCGAAGGGAATAGTTCTGTTGGCGAATCTCATGGTCCTGGCGATGGACCACTTTGATTGCATTCTGGGAATAGATATGCTGACTACCTATCGAGCTTCAGTGGACTGCTATCAGAGATTAGTACGCTTTCATCCGGAGGGGAGTGAGAGCTGGTTTTTCTATGGTGAGGGAGCGCGACCCCCGATGCCTTTGGTATCAGCTTTGAGAGCCTGTCGAGCTCTAGAGTCTGGCGGGGAAGGCTACCTTATCTATGCAGTTGATTTGTCCGCTGAGAGTATTGGGATAGAGAGCATTCCTGTTGTGGATGAATTTCCAGATGTGTTTCCTGATGAGATTCCGGGTTTTCCTCCTGCTAGGGAAGTCGAGTTTGGCATAGAGTTGATGCCGGGTACTTCGCCTATTTCTAGAGCACCGTATCGTCTGGCTCCATCAGAGATGCGTGATTTGAAGAATCAGCTACAGGATCTTTTGGACAAGGGGTACATTTGTCCTAGTGTATCTCCTTGGGGAGCTCCTGTTCTCTTCGTGAAGAAGAAGGATGGTCCGATGCGGCTGTGCATTGACTATCGGCACTGAATCGAGTCACAGGGAAGAACAAGTATCCGTTGCCTCGTGTTGATGACTTGTTTGACCAGCTGCAGGGCACATCAATTTACTCCAAGATTGACTTGAGATCTGGGTATCATCAGTTGAGAGTCCGTGATCAGGACGTAGCCAAGACTGCATTCCGTACTCGCTATGGGCATTACGAGTTCCTAGTGATGCCAGTTGGTTTGACTAATGCGCCGGCTATATTCATGGATCTGATGAACCGTGTCTTCAGGGAGTATTTTTGAAAGAGTGGGTGCCCAGTGAGCCAACTTGTGGCTATGGGCTGGATGACTCTTTGTACAAACAATCTTTTGTTTAATATTATCTTACACTTTTATTAATGGCAATGACTTTATCTTTCTTCATATTGTTATATTATGATATACTATTGTTGTTTTGATAAAGACCTTGAATGTACTATAGTGTATGTAAGATGTGGTAGAACATGGAGGATGTCTATCATGAAATACATCTTATAGTCACTGTATATTCTAAACTGTTCCTAGTCAATTGAGCCGTTCGAGAATAAGGATAAGGATCGCTCGAGTTTGAGACTAGCATTTGCGATGCGGAGTACCACGTTTCATTGGTAGGGAACATGGAGATGTTCGAAGCATGCAAATGGTATTCATAGGATGAATGGAGATTCATAGGATGAATAATCGAACTAACCCTATCCGGACTTTCCAAGTGGTTTCACTTATCGAGTGGATAAAGTCCGCGGTTTTGGTTGTACACCATTAGTCCTTACTACTTGAAACATCATGGAGACTCTATATGCTAGTACTGTGCTTTGACTCGTTTACCGACTCTATGGGGTCATCAGGTGTCGGGATTGGGTACAGTTACAACACATATAGGAGTCGATGCATTGTTGTCAAGGATTCACCACATACTTGCGAGTGTGGATATCCTATGCGATCTGAGGAGATATTAGTGTGACGAATCTCTGCCAGAGTACTTGATGTGATTTAAGAAATGGTTTCTTAGTAGCACATGCGATGTCACTAATTGGATCTTCAAGATGTATTGCATAGTTATCGAATCTTGAGCGACTCTCGATTTTACCAATGGTTGTTGATTCGATCAGGATATATGGATGAAGGGACCGTAACTGTACGCTAACCAAAATCTACTGGTTCTTGTAGGCACTATCAGTGATACCTAGGGAATCATGGTGCGATGTTGCTAGGCGCTTTAACCATGATTCGTTTGGGCAAGTCGGAAATTGTTGTTCGAGTCACAAGGAGTTGTGAGCCCACGACTAGCTGTATCCCTGAACCATTGAGGGTCACACAGTGTAATGGAGTTTTAATCCCCCGTTTGAGATAGTTTAAATTTAAAGAGTTAAATTTAATGAATAAAGAAGTTGGACTTCTTAAATAAGAGTAAGGGAGTTAGGATTTCCTAAAATGACATAGGGATGGACATTTTTGGAAACCACTGAATTCGGATTCAGGAAAATTTATCTTGACTTTAAAATGTGCAGAAATGGTTTTGTGCACATTGGTGAAATCGGTTCATCAATCGGAGTCACAATGAATTTTATATTAATTTCTGAACGTGTGGGCTTTGCTTGTCGGGCCTCAACTTATGACTAATGGGCCCTAAGCTGTTAGTGGCCTGCATTATAAATAAGTTATTGCAGTACAGAAATTACACACAACAGGTCATAATTTTGAGAGACAAAAAATCGAAAACCCTAGTCTCCCTCTCTCAATTTTCGGCCGACCCCTCCCTCTCTCTGTCAGAGAAATTCCGGTCTGTGATTTTGAATTGCAGTCTGGAATAAGCGAATCAAATTCGTTATTTTCTTCGCAGAAAACTTCTGATAGATTTTCTAGTGCAATCTATCAGAGGGATTAAACCTCTATTCGTGGACCTGATAGAAGGAGTTCATCGGTTCCAGGGAGAGACAACAAGAGCAGAGAAAATCTGTTGGAGTCCAATAATCTCGATTCGAGATTGAAGGTAAAATTTAATAATTGTTATTTAAATTTTACACACACTTATAATTTAATCGTTGAACGGTTGATACCCACACTATGGAATTGTTCCATAATAAATTTTTAAACTTCCCGCTGCACCGGGTATCAATCGTGATTGATCTGAACGCCAGTTCTCCAACAGTGGTATCAGAGCCAGGTTTGCTCAGATTAAACGATTAAATTAATCGATTGTACAAAATTTTTGAGTCTCGGTTTTTGAAACAAAATAAATATTTTTTAAATAAAAAAAAAAAAATTTTTTCGGGGCAAACCCGGGCAGCGATTGGATCGCTGCCCGGTGGGGCAGCAATTGTTGCTGCCCCGGGCGGCGCACGGTGCCGCCCAAAGGGGGCGCACGGCGCCGCCCAAGGCGGCGCACGGCGTCGCCCAAGGGGCGGCGCTCAGCGCCGCCAGGGCAGCGCTCGGCGCTGCCCAGCGCAGCGCTGGGCGCTGCGCAGGGCAGCGCTGGGCGCTGCCCAGGGCGGCACACGGCGCCGCCCATGGGCGGCGCCAGGCGCCGCCAGGGCAGCAACCGTTGCTGCCCCGGCCGCGCCCACGGGTGCGGGCCGGCCCGGGAGTGTCCCGGGCGGCCCGCGGGAAAAATTAAATTTTTATTTAAAATTAATTTTAATATGTTAAAATTTTATTTTTGGTCCGGTCAAAAATTGTTTTTGATTGGTTCACGAGATTTCGGATCGAATTGTTCGAGTCCGTAAACTTTAAAATTGATTTTGGATAAATTTGAATTTTGGAAAATTTTAATATTTTATCCTTAAATTGAATTTTGAAATCAATTATTTTGGTACAATTGATGATAAGATTTGATCTGATTAATATATTAAATAAAATATGATTTTATCTATAAAATTGGATTTTGTAGATAAAATATGATTTTATTTGATAAAGAGATAAAATATGATTTTATATGTAAAATGAGATTTTATATATAAAATATGATTTATCCTGTTTAAATTTGAAATGCCACTGCATGTTATCCAATAAATTAATTTAGAATTAAATGTTATTGGATAAGGATGATCGATTGCCATGACCAATTTTGTAGGTGTATGTTAGGAATTTACATTTGTTTTTATTGTTGTTGGTTTTATTAATGGGCCTGGTTTATGGCCCGATATGAATGTCATATGTAATAAAAGTGGGCTTGGTTTATGGCCCGTTCCCACCCCTAAAAATGTATCCCCTACTTGTCATTGTTATTTATTGTAAATACATTAGATTTAGTGGGAGATCAAGATTTGAAGATGGTGGGCCCAGCAGACAATAAAGACGAAGAAATGTAAATTGGAAGCTAATGTAATAGGATTGCATTGCATACTGCATATTACCTAGGATTGGACTAAGACTCGTGATTGGCAACCACGGGTCAATTAGAAATGGAATCGATCATCCTATATAATATATGATATTATGATTGTATGCATGTTTTAGACATAATTGCGTGAATCCGGCAAGCATGCAATAAAATGATTATGATGAGACAAATTTTTATAATTAAAATCCCTCATTTTAAATATGATTTAAAATTGATATCAAGATAAATAAAGGAAATTTAAATTTGTTTAAATGTTCCTACCTTCCATCAACGGTCAATGTATGTGATGCTACCCGCGGATACGGTCCGGCTCATATTATTGGGGGGGCCCGTCCGTCGGAAAGCTGTACATTGGATCGACAAATGTTGTAAGTTGGGTGGAACTCCCATGGGATCGGCTCATATTATTGGGGGATCCACATGGCGACCGTCCATCACAACTTAATATTGATGGGTCATCTTGACATGTCACTTTAAACGGCGTCATATTATTGGGCCCTTATTGGACATGAGGTAAATACATGGGGGTTGCTTTGGAAGCAATTGGGCTCTACCTTTTGAGAATTATGGTTGGCTGATATTATTCGGGACCATAAGTTTGTCGATTGGACTCCATGTTCTCACTAAGGAAAAAGTTTTCCCGTTTTCACTAGAGGGTAGTGAAATCGTTAAAATAGTGGGAGTGAGATTCATAAATTAAATTCGCCTATTTTATGTCTTAGTAAATTGCTTAAACAATCATTGATATATGTCTGTTTTTCTTTTCAGTATTTCATACAATGAATTCGCGTAATCCATTATTCTCGATCCTCGAACAAAACAAGTTGACTGGCGCCAACTATACGGAATGGTTCCGGAAGTTGAAGATTGTCTTGACTTCGGAGAAAATGCTCTACGTGTTAGAGAAAGCACCTCCGAAGGAAGCACCAGCTGATGTAAGTCCGGAGGAATTGGCCAAACTTGATGCATGGTGGGACCATGACATCAAGACCAAATGCTATATGCAAGCCTCAATGTCTGATGAACTCCAGAGGCGATTTGAGGACACCGTGAATGCTGCTGACATTCACGCTCAACTCAAGGAACTTTTTGGGGCTCAATCGAGGGCTGAAAGGTTCGCTACTGTTAAGGAGCTAATGACGTGTCGCATGCGTGAAGGGACTTCGGTCCGTGATCATGGGGTACGAGTGATTTGGCTCATACAAAAGTTAGCGACCCTTGATTTGGTGTTGGAGCATGAACTCAACGTAGATTTACTGCTTCTGTCTCTTCCTTCTTCGTTTGATGGATTTGTGATGAATTTTAATATGAACAAGATAGAGGTCACCCTTGAAGAGATGGTCAATATGCTCGTTACATATGAATCCACACTTAAGAAGGATAAGCCAGCTTTCTTGGTGGGCTCCTCATCTTCTGCAAAGAAGGGGCCAAGTATGAAGGGCAAGAAACGTTCTGCCCCACCCAAGAAAGTCGAGCCCGAGAAGAAGCACAAGACAAAGGCTTCAAACAATGCAAAATCCAAGGATGTTTGCCATTACTACAAGAAGCCGGTCATTGGAAGCGCAACTGCAAGGAATATCTAGAGCAGTTGGGAACTGCAAAGGGTATGTTCTATATTGAAATAAACATTTCACTTAATACAACTTCTTGGGTATTGGATACCGGATGTGGATCTCACATTTGCAATGATTTGCAGGTGATGACAAGAAGTCGCAGGCTTAGAATGGGTGAGACCCAGCTGAGGCTCGGGAATGGTTCCAGAGTTGAAGCTACGGCATTGGAGATGTTTGTTTAACTTTGCAGAACGGTTTTAAGTTATTATTAAGAGATGTTTTATTTGTTCCAGATTTAATTAAAAACATTATTTCTATTTCTATGCTTGATAGAGATGGTTATTCTTGCAATTTTGTGAATGGGATTTGCAATATTTACAAGAATGAATGTTTGATTGGAAATGGACAACTTGAAAACGATCTATACAACTTAAAACTAAAAGACGTTCCAATAAATTATATTGATAAACCGGCGACAACAAACAAAAGGAAAATCGATAGTCAAAACCCAGCAAACCTTTGGCACGCTAGACTAGGTCATATTTCCTCAAGGAGGATGAACAAGCTAGTGGGAGAGGGCATGTTTGATATGTCTGATATTAACTCTCTACCTACTTGTGAATCCTGCCTAAAAGGAAAAATGACTAAATCTCCTTTTAAGGGGAAACCTGAGCGTAGTCAAAATCTGTTGGATTTGATCCATACAGATGTTTGTGGACCATTTAGAGTTGGGACTCAATATGGCCACACCTACTTCATTACCTTTACTGACGATTATTCAAGGTATGGGTATTTATATTTAATGAAATATAAGTCTGAAGCATTTGAAAAGTTCAAAGAATTCAAGGCTGAAGTAGAAAACAAGCTAGGTAAAAGTATTAAAGCACTTCGATCGGATCGAGGTGGAGAATACTTAAGTACCGAGTTTTTGGACTATCTAAAAGAGAATGGGATTCTCTCTCAGTGGACTCCTCCTATGACACCACAGCTTAATGGTGTATCGGAGCGTCGTAATCGAACTTTGTTGGACATGGTTCGATCCATGATGAGCTTCACTGAGCTTCCACCTTCGTTTTGGGGCTATGCGCTTGAAACGGCGGTATTGTTGTTGAACAACGTCCACACTAAAGCAGTGGACAAAACACCATACGAGTTATGGAATGGCAAAGCTCCTAAGTATTCGTACTTGAGGATTTGGGGATGTCCTGCTTACGTGAAGCGGACAGTGGGAGATAAGTTGGATAGTCGATCCAGCTTATGTTATTTTGTAGGGTATCGAAGAATTCAATCGGATATTATTTCTATTATCCTGCTGAAACAAAGGTGTTTGTTTCTAGGAATGCCACCTTCTTGGAGAAGGAGTTCTTATTGGATAAGAAAGGCGAGATGATGGAACTCGAAGAAGTTCGAGAAGAACCCGAAATACAAAATAACGATCCTACGCCTCAGGAACCATTACTTGACACGCCTGAACCTAGAAGATCCGAGAGGACTTCTAGACCTCCTGTTCGATATAGTCTTCTTCTTGAAGGGGATCAAGATGAACCCGACATTGGATGTGATCCAAGAAACTTCAAGGAAGCAATTTCTGATGCGGATTCAAATTTATGGCTTGAAAGCTATGCAGTCTGAATTGGATTCGATGCATACAAACCAAGTTTGGTCTTTAGTAGATCCTCCTGATGGAATTGTTCCAATAGGGTGTAAATGGATCTACAAAAGAAAGCTTGGGCCTGATGGTAAGGTATTGACCTACAAGGCACGATTGGTGGCAAAAGGTTATACTCAAAGGCAAGGAGTTGACTATGATGAAACCTTTTCACCAGTTGCAATGTTCAAGTCCATAAGAATCCTTATTGCCATAGCTGCATGGTATGACTATGAGATATGGCAAATGGATGTGAAGACTGCCTTTCTTAATGGAGACATTAAGGAAGAAATCTATATGAAGCAGCCTGAGGGGTTCACATCCATGGGAAGCGAGCATAAGGTATGCAAGCTTCAGAGATCAATTTATGGTCTAAAACAAGCATCAAGAAGTTGGAACCAGAAATTTGATGAAACAATAAAAGATTTTGGTTTCATCAAGAACCCGGAGGAACCGTGCGTGTACAAGAAAGTAGTTAAGGATGCTGTGACATTCTTAGTACTTTATGTTGATGACATCCTACTCATTGGGAATGATGTAGGGATGTTGCAGTCAACAAAGATATGGTTATCACGTAGATTCTCGATGAAGGATTTGGGTGAGGCATCTACATTCTTGGGATACAGATCTATAGAGATAGATCTAAGAGAATGATAGGACTCACTCAATCAACCTACATCGACACCATATTGAAACAGTTTTCAATGGATGGGTCCAAGAGAGGACATCTACCCATGTGTCATGGAGTTTCTTTATCCAAGTCTATGTGTCCCAAGACTGATGCAGAGATAGAGAATATGACACATGTACCATATGCGTCAGCTATAGGTAGTATCATGTATGGGATGATATCTACCAGACCGGATGTAGCATTTGCTCTGAGTGTCACGAGCAGATATCAGTCTAATCCTGGTCAAATGCATTGGAAAGCCGTGAAGGACATTCTTAAGTACTTACGAAGGACTAAGAATATGTTCATGGTATATGGAGGACGAGATCTGAAATTGGAAGGCTATACCGACTCTAGCTTCCAAAGTGACTTGGATGACTCGAAGTCAACCTCTGGATTTGTGTTCATGCTCAATGGCGGTGCTGTCTCTTGGAAACGTTCCAAGCAGGACACCACAGCGGATTCCACCACTAAGGCTGAATACATTGCAGCATCAGCTGCTGCTAAAGAGGCCGTTTGGATGAGGAAGTTCGTCCAAGAGTTGGGCGTCATTCCTGAATTTGTTGGTCCAGTCCCGGTGTACTGTGATAACACGGGTGCCGTTGCTCAAGCAAAGGAACCAAGGTCTCATCAAAGATCCAAACACGTACTGATGAAATACCACATCATCCGGGAGATTGTGGAAAGAGGAGACATCACTGTCGAACGAGTGGCCTCTGCAGACAATATCGCTGATCCGCTTACTAAGCCCTTGCCAGGACCATTGTTTGACAAACATCGCGAAGCAATGGGTCTACGTAGTATGACTAGTTGGCTATAGGGCAAGTGGGAGATTGAAAGAGTGGGTGCCCAGTGAGCCAACTTGTGGCTATGGGCTTTGATGACTCTTTGTACAAACAATCTTTTGTTTAATATTATTTACACTTTTATTAATGGCAATGACTTTATCTTTCTTCATATTGTTATATTATGATATACTATTGTTGTTTTGATAAAGACCTTGAATGTACTATAGTGTATGTAAGATGTGGTAGAACATGGAGATGTCTATCATGAAATACATCTTATAGTCACTGTATATTCTAAACTGTTCCTAGTCAATTGAGCCGTCCGAGAATAAGGATAAGGATCGCTCGAGTTTGAGACTAGCATTTGCGATGCGGAGTACCACGTTTCATTGGTAGGGAACATGGAGATGTTCGAAGCATGCAAATGGATATTCATAGGATGAATGGAGATTCATAGGATGAATAATCGAACTACCCTATCCGGACTTTCCAAGTGGTTATCACCTATCGAGTGGATAAAGTCCGCGGTTTTGGTTGTACACCATTAGTCCTTACTACTTGAAACATCATGGAGACTCTATATGCTAGTACTGTGCTTTGACTCGTTTACCGACTCTATGGGGTCATCAGGTGTCGGGATTGGGTACAGTTACAACACATATAGGAGTCGATGCATTGTTGTCAAGGATTCACCACATACTTGCGAGTGTGGATATCCTATGCGATCTGAGGAGATATTAGTGTGACGAATCTCTGGCCAGAGTACTTGATGTGATTTAAGAAATGGTTTCTTAGTAGCACATGCGATGTCACTAATTGGATCTTCAAGATGTATTGCATAGTTATCGAATCTTGAGCGACTCTCGATATACCAATGGTTGTTGATTCGATCGGGATATATGGATGAAGGGACCGTACTGTACGCTAACCAAAATCTACTGGTTCTTGTAGGCACTATCAGTGATACCTAGGGAATAATGGGGCGATGTTGCTAGGCGCTTTACCATGATTCGTTGGGCAAGTCGGAAATTGTTGTTCCGAGTCACAAGGAGTTGTGAGCCCACGACTAGCTGTATCCCTGAACCATTGAGGGTCACACAGTGTAATGGAGTTTTAATCCCCGTTGAGATAGTTAAATTTAAAGAGTTAAATTTAATGAATAAAGAAGTTGGACTTCTTAAATAAGAGTAAGGGAGTAGGATTTCCTAAAATGACATAGGGATGGACATTTTTGGAAACCACTGAATTCGGATTCAGGAAAATTTATCTTGACTTTAAAATGTGCAAAAATGGTTTCTGTGCACATTGGTGAAATCGGTTCATCAATCGGAGTCACGATGAATTTTATATTAATTTCTGAACGTGTGGGCTTTGCTTGTCGGGCCTCAACTTATGACTAATGGGCCCTAAGCTGTTAGTGGCCTGCATTATAAATAAGTTATTGCAGTACAGAAATTACACACAACAGGTCATAATTTTGAGAGACAAAAAATCGAAAACCCTAGTCTCCCTCTCTCAATTTTCGGCCGACCCCTCCTCTCTCTGTCAGAGAAATTCCGGTCTGTGATTTTGAATTGCAGTCTGGAATAAGCGAATCAAATTCGTTATTTTCTTCGCAGAAAACTTCTGATAGATTTTCTAGTGCAATCTATCAGAGGGATTAAACCTCTATTCGTGGACCTGATAGAAGGAGTTCATCGGTTCCAGGGAGAGACAACAAGAGCAGAGAAATCTGTTGGAGTCCAATAATCTCGATTCGAGATTGAAGGTAAAATTTAATAATTGTTATTTAAATTTTACACACACTTATAATTTAATCGTTGAACGGTTGATACCCACACTATGGAATTGTTCCATAATAAAATTTTTAAACTTCCGCTGCACCGGGTATCAATCGTGATTGATCTGAACGCCAGTTCTCCAACAATTTGGACAAGTTTTTCGTGGTCTTCATTGACGACATCTTGGTTTATTCGCGTAATATGGAAGAGCATGTTTCTCACTTGCGGTTGGTACTGCAGACTCTTCGAGATGAGCAATTGTACGCCAAGCTGAGCAAGTGTGAGTTCTGGATGGATAGAGTGGTCTTTCTTGGCCATATCATATCCAGGGAGGGAATTTCTGTTGATCCAAGCAAGATTGAAGCGGTACTTAATTGGTCGCGTCCGACGACAGTTGCTGAGATCCGTAGTTTTCTGGGTCTAGCAGGGTATTATCGTCGCTTCATTCTGAACTTCTCTCAGTTAGCTCGACCGTTGACGCAGCTTACCCGCAAGGGTGTGGATTTTGAGTGGTCCTCCGAGTGTGAGGAGAATTTTCGTGAGCTTCGACGGCGGTTGACTTCTGCGCCGGTGTTAGCATTACCGTCAAGATCTGGAGGGTATGTAGTTTACACGGATGCTTCTCTTCAGGGGTTAGGTTGTGTCCTGACTCAGAATGGGCATGTGATCGCATACGCTTCTAGACAGCTGAAGCTTCACGAGAACAACTACCCAGTCCATGATTTGGAATTGGCAGCCATTGTGTTCGCTTTGAAGATCTGGCGTCATTATCTTTATGGCGAGAAATTTTAGATCTTCACCGACCATAAGAGTCTCAAGTATTTGTTCACTCAGGCAGAATTGAACATGAGACAGAGACGTTGGATGGATTTGCTTAAGGACTATGATTGCGAGATTAAGTACCATCCGAGAGCTGCTAATCTCACCGCTGATGCTTTGAGTCGCAAGGTGCGACTATCCGCACTTCAGACTTGTTCGATGTCTAGTGCGATCAGTGACTGTTGTACTTCAGGTTATACCTTCAAACATAAGAAAGGTATGCAGAGTATCCAGATGTTTGCGATATTATCTGAGTCAGCCTTGTATTCGCGGATCCGAGATGCTCAGATGACTGATTCAAAGACCCAGCGTTTAGCTCGTCTAGCTAACGAGGGTAGCTCGTCTGGATTTCATTATCAGTCAGATGGCTTTCTGTGTTTGTCTGGTAGGCTTGTGATTCCACAGGATGAAGAGTTGCGAGAGGAGATTTTATCTCAGGCACATCGCACTAAGTTGAGTATTCATCCTGGGAGCAACAAGATGTACAAGGATCTACGTACTCGTTTCTGGTGGAAGGGAATGAAACGCAGTGTTTATTAGTTTGTTTCGAGATGTTTGGTGTGTCAACAAGTCAAGGCAGAGCACCGACGACCTGGAGGATTGCTTCACAGTCTGCCTATTCCTGAATGGAAATGGGAGTTTATCACTATGGACTTTGTGACCCATTTGCCGGTATCCCCGAGGAACTGTGATGCTATCTGGGTTGTGGTGGACCGACTCACCAAGTCAGCGCATTTCATTGCCTATAGCCGAGAGTACTCTGTGGATCGCATGGCACGGATGTACATTCAGGAGATCATCCAACTTCATGGAGTGCCTGTGAGCATTGTCAGCGATCGGGACCCCAGGTTTACTTCTAGATTCTGGGGGAGTGTTCAGCGTGCGATGGGTACTACTCTTAGTTTGAGTACAGCCTATCATCCAGAGACTGATGGTCAGTCAGAGCGCACTATCCGTACGTTAGAGGATATGCTTAGAGCGTGCGTCTTGGATTTTGGTTCAGCCTGGCAGGATCATTTGCCGTTGATCGAGTTCGCTTACAACAACAGCTATCACACTAGTATTGGGATGACACCTTTTGAGGCGTTGTATGGGCGACGTTGCCGTACGCCACTCTTCTGGGAAGAAGTGGGGGAGAGACAGGCTGAAGGACCGGAGTTTATCCAGCAGGCGATAGACATTGTTGATCAAATCAAGAAACGGATTAAGACTGCACAGGATCGTCAGGCCAGTTATGCTAATATCAAGCGTAGGCCTTTGCAGTTCAAGGTCGGGGAGAAAGTGTTTCTGAGAGTGTCACCTTTCCGCAAGATTCTCAGATTTGGCCTTAAGGGCAAGTTGTCTCCCAGATTTATCGGTCCGTTTGAGATCTTGGAGAGTATTGGCGATTTGGCTTATCGACTAGCTCTGCCACCGCATCTATCCAGTATTCACGACGTGTTTCACGTATCTCTGTTGCGACGGTATGTGGCGGATGAATCTCATATTCTGCAGCGGTCTGAGGTTCAGGTAGACAAGGATTTGACTTATGTTGAGAAACCTCTTCGTATCCTTGATTATAAGGATAAGATTTTACGGAACAAAGTCATTCCTTTGGTTTTAGTTCAGTGGCAGCGCCGAGGCACTGAGGAAGCTACTTGGGAGCTTGAGGACAGGATGCGTAAAGACCATCCTGAGTTGTTTTGATTTCATTCTTTAAGTTGTATTCAGTTGCAAACTCTGTAAACGTTTGATTTGAATAAAGAATGTTTCTGATTTCTGTATTTGCATTCGGTACTTAAGATCTGATTTCGAGGACGAAATATCTTAAGTGGGGGAGAATGTAGTAGCCCGTACCCTAATTGAGTAATTAAAGGATTAATGCTAATTAATTAAATTGGGGATTGGACGGATCGGAAGCTTCAAAGGGACGATCGGAAGCTCCGATCGGGATCGGAAGCTCCGATGAGGATCGGAGGCACCGATGATATTACGTCATCCATGACGTGTGGCTGGATCGGAAGCTCCGATCAGGATCGGACGTTCCGATCACCCCTATCCGAAGTCAACGAATGATATTTTGACACGTGGCAGATCAGGATCTTCGGAAGCTCCGATGGCAGGATCGGACGTTCCGATCGAGGTTCGGACGTTCCGATCGAGGATCGGAGGCTCCGATCGTTGTCTATAAATAGAAGTCAGATGCTTGATTTCTCCTTGCCAATTTCGGATTTCCTCTCTATTTCTAGTCATATTCGAGTTGTTCTAGCCTTCCTAGGCTTGAACCGGGAGTCGTCTAGACGTTCGGTAGTCGTAGCGGAGTTGTGCCCAAGTTCTGGAGGCATCGACATCAAAGGGCTAACGACGGACGAAGGTATAGCTTTTGCTTCCTATAAATATTTAGGAGTATGCAATAGCTTAGTTAAGGCTTTTAGAGCACTGTAATGATAGTAGTATCATTTGGCAGTGTAGAGCAGACTATAGGCGTGGACCTAGAGTTGGTAGAGCTTGCACTGTTTTGAGGTACGAAAGTACTGTTCGAGATATCCTGACTGAGTATGCATGTATTATGTGACTGCATGATTTATATGCCATGATATTATGCTGCATTCATTTGCATCTTGCTGTATCTTCTTCGAGATGTCTGTAGTAGGGTTGTACCCTATCCTGTTAGTGGATGGACTTCCATCGATTTGGGTCCGGCGTATCCACAGTTATCTCGGTATGGGAGCCACCTCCTGAAGCGACGGCATAGCGTGCTACATACCAGGGCCCGGTCTATCTCTGTTATCTGATCCTTGACCTCGAGTCTATAGGGAGTTCACTTTGCATGCATGTATACTCATACTCTCGCACTGAGCGTTTTATGCTCACGTCTCGTACTCTGTATTTTCTGGACACCCTATTCCATGGGGCAGGTTTGCGATTGGATGAGGAGGGTGGATCCAGGAGGGGCTAGTCAGTGGTTGGCCAGCTGGAGCTTCGTCTAGGTTTTATTACTGTTGTTTGGGTTTATACAGCTATTCGATTTGGTTGTATATTTTTGGATAATTACAGATTCCTTTACTTGGGATTGTATAATGATTTTGGTTTCCGCAGTTTTATTCTGATATCTGTTTTATTAAGTTAATTGCATGCATAAGTTCTGTTCAGTAGGTGATCCGTGTAAGGGTCACCTACAACACCAATGCGAAGTGCAGAGGAGTGTTTGGCAGCTGTCACATTTGCCAAAAACCAGTTCATTTTGCGAGAGTATGCCCACAACGAGATTCAGGAAGTACTCAGGGTGCAAGTGGATCTCGAGCAGTGACACAGCCAGAGAGGCGAGCATACTCAGTACATTCATTCCAACCTCAGCCATCATCACAGAGCCATGTTGGAGGAAGTCAAGATGGAAGCCAGCAGCAGAGTCAACAATCTTGAGTGTTTGCACTGACTAAGGAGCAAGCACAAGCTGCACCAGATGATGTTATTGCAGGAAATTGCTCTATTTATGGTTACCCTGCTTATGTGTTAGTTGATACTGGTGCATCACACACATTTATTTATGAGAAATTTGTTGTATTATATGAATTGGCTGTTGAACCCTTAGCTACTGTAGTGTCTATTGCATCACCTTTGGGAATAAGTATTATATCAGTGAATTCTGTAAGAAATTGTATATTGCAGTTTGAGGGTCATGAGATTGAGTATACTGTATTGTTCTTGGTTTATCTGACTTTGATTGTATTATCGGTATCAATATGTTGACCAAGTACAGAGCTATAGTTGACTGTTTTCAGAAGATTGTAAGATTCAGACCTGATATGGCTGATGAGTGGAAATTTTATGGTAAGGGATCACGAGCCTGAATTCCTTTAGTATTTGTTCTTTCTACGACTGATTTATTGCAGAAAGGAGCGGAAGGATTCCTTATTTATGAAGTTGATGTATTGAAAGCTAGCCCGAAATTGGCTGATTTTTCCAGTGGTTAGTGAATTCGCTGATGTATTTCCTGACGAGATTCCGGGATTGCCTCTGTTTCGAGAGGTAAAATTCAGTATAGAATTGATGCCAGGTACACAACCGATATCGAAAGAACCTTACCGTATGGAACCAATTGAATTGAAATAACTGGAAGAACAACTTGAAGATCTTTTAGCCAAGGGTTACATCAGACCGAGTGTTTCTCCTTGGGGCGCTCCAGTTTTGTTTTTCAGAATGAAGGACGGATCAATGAGATTATGTATTGACTACCAGCAATTGAATAAAGAAACGATAAAGAATCGATATCCTTTACCTCGTACAGATGATTTATTTGATCAATTGCAGGGTTCGTCAGTATATTCGAAGATTGATTTGAAATCAGGCTATCATTAATTGAGGGTGAGAGATGAAGATATCTCTAAGACTGCTTTTCGAACGAGGTATGTTCATTATGAGTTTATAGTCATGCCTTTTGGTCTAACGAATGAACCAGCAGTATTTATGGGATTGATGAATAGAGTATTTTAAAAGTATCTTGATGAATTCGTGATTATCTTTATCGATGATATTTTGATTTACTCTAAGAATCTTGTGATCATGCCAACCACCTCAAAACTGTATTGAGAACTCTACGAGAAGAGAAATTGTATGCCAAGTTGTCTGTGACGCCCGGGGCTGAGGAGGCGGGGAGTGATTGCCGGTGCCAAGAGGTTGCACGGACAATGAGCGGCTCCTGAAAGGCTTCTAGGCGGAGGGAGACATGAATAAACCGATTCTGCCGGAATGAGAGGGATTCTGAGACTGTGTAGGTATGGGACTGCATAGTTGAGGAGAGTTTAAAAAAAAGATTTCATATGTGCTACTCATATCAAGAAGGTGTATCTTCTTTTCGGGAGCTCATCACATAAGAACTCCAAAGTTAAGCGTGCTTGACTTGGGGAAATTATAGGATGAGTGACTCCTAGGAAGTTTCTCAGGGTGCGTGTGAGTGAGGACATAAGCACACAGAAAAGACACGTCTTGATACAGTGGGTCATTACAAATGGTATCAAAGCCGACCTCTCTTAGTACGGTATGGTTCGGGGACGAACCAAGCGGAAGCTGGTGGGCATGTGACATCCGGGGCTGAGGAGGCGGGGAGTGATTGTCGGTGCCAAAGGTTGCACGGACAATGAGCGGCTCCTGAAAGGCTTGTAGGCGGAGGGAGACATGAATGAACCGATTATGCCGGAATGAGAGGGATTCTGAGACTGTGTAGGTATGGGACTGCATAGTTGAGGAGAGCTTAAAAAAAGATTTCATATGTGCTACTCATATCAAGAAGGTGCATCTTCTTTTCGGGAGCTCATCACATAAGAACTCCAAAGGTAAGCGTGCTTGACTTGGGGAAATTATAGGATGGGTGACCCCCTGAGAAGTTTCTCAGGGTACGTGTGAGTGAGGACATAAGCACGCTGAAAGACACGTCTTGATACAGTGGGTCGTTACATTGTCAAAATGTTAATTTTGGTTGTAGAAATTCGTTTTTCTTGGTCATATTATTTCAGGAGATGGTATTTCAGTTGATTAAAAATTCGTTTTTCTTGGTCATATTATTTCAGGAGATGGTATTTCAGTTGATCCAAGCAAAGTTGAAGCAGTGATCAGTTGGTAGAGACCGACATCTGTGCCATAAATTCGAAGTTTTATGGGCTTAGCAGGTTATTGTCGTCTCTTTATCAAAGATTTCTCGTCTATTGCGAAGCCTATTACTCAGCTTACACAAAAGAATGCACCATTTATTTGGTCTGAAGCTTGTGAAGTTAGTTTCCTTTAGCTGAAGAAAAGATTGACTACAGCACCAGTCTTGACAATCCCTTCAGGTACTGGTGATTTTGTTGTTTATTGTGATGCTCTTCACAGAGGTTTGGGATGTGTTCTGATGCAGAGAGGACATTTTATTGCTTATGCCTCACGACAACTGAAACCAAATGAAGTCAGATATCCAATTCATGATCTTGAATTGGCAGCTATCGTCTTTGCATTGAAAATCTGGCGACATTATATGTACGGTGAGAAGTTCGAAGTATTTTCTGATCATAAGAGTTTGAAGTATCTATTTTCACAATTTGAACTGAACATGCGACAAATAAGATGGCTTGACTTATTGAAATACTTCGATTGTGAAATCAAATATTATCCAGGGAAGTCAAATGCAGCAGTAGATGCCCTAAGAAGGAAGGTATGTGCTTTGTTCTTGTCTACTATAGGTGTATCTCATTTGATTGAAGATTGCTGTATTTCTGGATTACTATTTGAGACAGACAGAAGACCAATGAGAATTTGTGCTAGCAGTGCTGAGCCTGAATTGTTGATTCGAATCAAAGAAGCACAGAAATCCGATTTGAATGTTCAGAAGTGGATTGAAATGATAAGATCAGGACATCAATCTAATTATAAGGTTAGTACGGATGATGTATTATATGTGAATAACCGAATTTTTTTTCCCAATCATTCAGATTTGAGACAGAATATCTTGAAAGAAGCCCATTGTAGTCAATTCATTATACATCCTAGAGGCAGAAAAATGTACAACGATTTGAAAAATCAGTACTGGTGGAAACCAATGAAGTCTTATGTGACTGAATTTGTATTAAAATGCCTAAATTTCCAACAAGTGAAGTCTGAGAGGAATAAACCAGGTGGATTATTGCAGAGTTTATCTATTACTAAAGGGAATGGGACCACATTTCCATGGATTTTGTGACGAAATTGCCACGATCATCCCGAGGATGTGATGCTATTTGGGTGATCATTGACAGATTGAAAAAATTTGCGTGTTTTATTTCATATCGAATGACTTATCGTCATGATCAGATGGCAGATTTATATGTCCGAGAAGTGGTACGATTACATGGTGTGCCAAAGTCGATTGTATTTGATCGAGATCCGAGATTCACTTCGCATTTTTGGCATAGCTTACAGCAAGCTCTAGGTACGCGTTTACATTTGAGTACCGCTTATCATTCTCAAACTGATGGACAATCTGAATGAACTATTCAGACTCTTGAGGATATGCTTTGAGCTGTAGTACTAGATTTTGGTACTACATGGCAAGATTCATTACCATTGGTGGAGTTCTCTTATAACAACAGTTATCAGACTAGTATAGAGATGGCTCCATTCGAAGCACTGTATGGAAAGAAGTGTCGATCACCACTGTATTGGGATGATGTATCAGAGGTACCTGAATTGGGACCAGATATGATCAGACAGATGACTGAGAAGGTAAAGTTGATTCAGCAGAGAATGAGAACAGCGCAGCATAGAAAATCCAGATATGCGAATATTCGACGATGGCCGTTATGTTTTGAACATGGAGATAGAGTGTTTTTGAAAATTTCACCATTCAGGGCACAGTTCGATTTGGCAAGCGAGGAAAGTTATCTCCACGATTTATTGGGCCGTATGAGATACTCGAGAAGATAGGCAATCTTGCTTATCAACTCGCTCTTCCTACATCTTTATCTGGTATCCATGATGTATTTCATGTCTCGATGCTTCGAAAGTATCAACCTGATGAATCTCATATCTTGCAACCTGATGAAGATGAATTAGATAAAAATCTTAGTTACTTTGAAAAGCCTATTCAGATACTTGATAGTAAAGAAAAGCAACTCCGAATGAAGACCATTCCATTGGTGAAGATTCAATGGAGTCAACACGGAGTTGAAGAGGCTACATGGGAAGTCGAAGAAAACATGAGGCAGAGATTTCCCTATCTATTCCACTGATGTAAGTTCTTATTCAGTTTTCTGTTATTCTTTATTCTTATGTGTATATAGACTGTATATCTAGAGTGCGTATGAATTCGAGGACGAACTCATGTCTTTGTGGGGGAGAAATGTAAGGCCCGGGATTATTTAATTTAATCCGAGATTATTTAATTTTAATCCGAGTATATTTAATTTGGGAATATTTAGAGTTTTGAGTTAAATTCTAATATTCTTAAATTATTTACGATTGAAATTGAATTAAAAAGAGGACCGAGGACTGAATAACAATTTATGAAGTTTCTAGGGACTAAATTGCAATATTACTTGAAGTTATCAGATTATTATTGATTATTCATCATTTTACGTGTATTCCAAATATTGAATTCAGAAAAGTGAATAGAGGAAGCCGAGATCTTCGTTTTTCTTTTGATTTTCAGTTTTCAAAACCTCGTATCTTTTGATCCGATTGTCCGATTTTGATTCCAAAAATAGTTCTGGAATCCTTGCAACAAGGACTTCGATTTGGTGTATGTTTCTATTTATTTTGGAATGTTTTGAAGATTGAAATATTTCAGCGATTAGATTTTTATGCTCTATGCATGTTCTTGAACGTTTATACTTTTTATATTCAAAACCGAATCGATGAACGGCTATCGTTTGTGTTTGTTATGATTTCCAGCAGGTATTTTGACTGGTATAGTTTATGATTATGTTGGTTTTCGATGGTTTATGACTGAGATTAATTGATTAGAAGTTGCATATGAAGTTAGAATGGTTTCGATATTATGTCGGTTACCGATTTTCAATCGCTACGCCGTCGATTCATGTTTTGAGACCATTTTGATAGCATGGGATTGAGCTGAGATGTTCGTTGAGATGTTATGATGTTGTAGCAATTGTATTCTTCAATTTTAGATTAGTATTGAAGGCTAACGACTCAAGAACATTGAATTTGAACCGAAGAAGAAGAATTCAAGGTTTGAAGTGATTTGATGGTGAAGATTGCATGAAGTTTTGATTGATGAAGTTGAATAGAGTTTGATCGACTTGTTCTTATTGTTATGTTTCAGATTTGAAGCCTAGAGAATCGACAAGAACGAGAAAGGTATAAGACAACATCGTGTGTTAGGAATTAGAAACTCAAAATGACGCTTATTGATTTATTCCGCCAAATCACATACTTGTTTATCGATTTATGATTGATGTTGTCGATCAATCACATGTAGTGGATCTTTATTTGATATGAGATGATATGTTATATGAATTGATTCTTGCCAAGGTTTGATGAACCTTATTTTCGAGTCAGACGACTACGATAGATGAATATCAATGTCAAGATCGGATACGAATCTTGATGGCATTGACGTGATATGAATCAATTATGTATATATATATCTATATATATGGGTTTGATTAATCTATTCTTGAGATGATATGTTTAGAGTTGATATGATTTTTGTTAATGCGTATATATGTTGATTATACTGAGATTGTATTCTCACCGGAGTTTATCCGGCTGTTGTCTTGTTTTGTATGTGTGCATGACAACAGAGAGCTAGTCAGAGACGACATTGAAAGCTCGGGAGAGATATTTAGCAAGTGTGGACTCGGGTTTTAGTTGAAGTATGATAGTCTAAATAGCATCAAACTTGTTAGAAGGTTTATGGTTTGATGTACACTTATGACACTTTGTGTAATTTGTAGTTAATGTCTTTTTAATTATCTGTTTGATGTAATAAACGCATGGATTTATGCTTGAGACTTGGTTTATGTATATATGCATGTTCCAAATTTGTAAAACCATGATTTGAGTTGGTTTTGGATGATTTTGGATTGGATTCTTCAACTCGACAGCACAACAGAAGTTCTGAATTTTCGAGCAGATTTCTTCCCGATCGATCGGTGAAGTCTTACGGATCGATTGGGGCTTAAATAATGCTGGACAGAAACTTGGAGAAAGTTTCAGGATCGATCGGTGATGTTCGACGGATCGATCGGGGCTTAAAATTTCAAAGGCAGAACTTGGCAGAAATTCTTCCCGATCGATCGGTGAAGTCTTACCGATCGATCGGAGCTTCTCAAATTAAAAAAAAAATTTAGTCTTGGTTTGGGTATTATTTTTATGTTTGATTAATTGTTAAATTAATCATTAATTGCCCTAAAATGATATTAGCAACCCGAGGTCACCACACTCTTCATCACTCAAGGATGTGTTCATTCCCTTCCGTAGAATATTTGCACACTCATTTGCATAATTCCCAAAACCTTGACATGCATGACACTTTACAGTATCTATCTTCTTTGAAGTAGGATTATTCTTTCCTTCCAGCATAATTCAAGGCTTATAATGTGACGCCCGGGGCTGAGGAGGCAGGGAGTGATCGCCGGTGCCAAGAGGTTGCACGGACAATGAGCGGCTCCTGGTAGGCTTCTAGGCGGAGGGAGACATGAATGAACCGATCCCGTGCCGGAATGAGAGGGATTCTGAGACTGTGTAGGTATGGGACTACATGGTTGAGGAGGGTTTAAAAGATTTCATATGTACTATTCATATCAAGAAGGTGCATCTTCTTTTCGGAAGCTCATCACATAAGAACTCAAAAGTTAAGCGTGCTTGACTTGGGGCAATTATAGGATGGGTAACCCCCTAGGATGTTTTCCAGGGTGTGTGTAAGTGAGGACATAAGCACGCTGAAAAGACCCGTCTTGATACAGTGGGGCGTTACATATAAGGGTCTGGAAACTTACTTGGTGAGTGTTCTTGTGAGACCTCGTTTCTAATCAACTAATATCAGACAACAATCGATAAGTAAACAAGAAACCAATAATATATTTTTTTTTTTAAAGAAAGCTCGCGCGCCCGCGTTGACATCAGCGCGCCCGCGCCTAAGCTCCGCTAAAACCAGCGCGCCCGCGCTCTAAGTAAGAGCGCCCGCGCCCATACCTCGCAAAGAGGCCGCGCGCCCGCGCCATCCTCTCGCCCAGAAGAGTTAAGGCACTGAAATAAACTCAATCAAAACCTAAACACTTGCATTAAAAGTATTTGACATGCCAATAACAATACAAGTACGGTTTAGGGAAGAGAAACATTCAATACGGTAGTACCTACATTGATTCTTGCTTACAAAACAAATACGAGAAGTTCGAATGACTAAACATGTTCGCAAAACATAACTAGGTTGACATGCTGATTCGACTTCTAAACGAGTCTCACTTCTATCTCCTGCTCTGGACGCTAACCAGGTCTATGCTGACTTGATCCTGCCCTTCCTGTTGCCAAGTACACATACAAAACAAAGCAACAGCCGGATAACCAGTGAGAATGATAATCCCAGTAAAAGCAACATATCAAGTAATACAACAATAAACATGCTTTCAAGACAACAACACAATCAATAATAACGTAATGAAATGCATGTCTTTAAATCGGGATATCAAATCTGATAAACGAAGGATTGCTACTGTGATTTTGGGATCCCAAGGATGAGATCATGTGACGACTCACCGACTCTACCAATCAAGGTGGTGCCACATATCTCACTCCTCTAGACTTTGAGCAACCATAATGAGTATGCTAGCACTAGGCGATACGACTACGACCTAGGCCACTCAATCATAGTTCCCAAACGTCCAAACAAAAAGGGCGGTTCTGCCCGCTGAATCAACGTAGGCTCAAGATGAATGCATAACAGAAACATAAAACATAAGCCACATAGTCAAAAGCAAAATCAATCAACAAGACACAAGTTCCTCATGCTAGAACAAGTGTAGATGCAATATGTGATTTGAAAAGGGAAACTCGAGAACCAACTGTCCCGAGTATGCTATCCCGCTACGATGACTGCTTTTATCTTTCTATGTCGTAGATCCAACTCCGGACAAGCTACAACAAAAGATTGTATCAACAACTATACAACCTAAACAACAAACAATGGTTCAAGGAAATCTCTTTACCGTTCTTCGTCCAACTCTCGACGAACAATGCTGCTAACACAGGGCTCGACAAACTCCAACGAATCTGTACGAATACAAGAGTTGATCAACAACCATGATCACTCACAAGCCAAGGCTTCAATCAATACAAAAACGATTCGAAAACCCAAAACTCAAACCGACGGCATAACGGCTATAAACTGAACAAACCGGAAACGCAGACAGCAGTTCAATACCGATATAACCTCATATCAATGCCCAAAACAACAATAACAAAGCAAACCCATCAATCTCAAAATCCACATTTTCGAAAATGGCTTCCAAAAATCATAACAAATCCGAACGTTGCTCTAATTCAAAATCGACAGATAATAAACGATCAGAACTCTGTCAAGAACAACATACTCGAATCTCAAACGATTCTAACAACATCCAAAAACTAGAATGTATCCGATCGTAGAAGAACTTACAATATAACAGAGCTCTCACTGCAGTGATCGATAATCTGACTTCAGAAATAAATTCCAACGACCGGATCGAGCTCGGACTGAATTCTGGGAGCTTGGAGAAATGTTGGAAGCATTTCAATGGTGCTTCTCGGTTGGGAGGAAGATGAAGAAGACTTTGTCAAACAATTCTAATAGTAGATAATATATAAAATCCACAATTTGCGTTTTAGTCCCTGAAAAATCCAATTTTTGCAAAAAGGACCTTGATCAAAATCAAGTCGGCTCGTGAACTCTGTAATCTCCGATTAACTCAAATAAACTCATTTAAGATAAAAATGGGGAGTTACAATTCTCCCCCACTAAGAAGAGATTTCGTCCTCGAAATCAACGAGAACCACAACTCATAAGATAGAATAAAGAACTAACGACAGTAAGAAGAACTCACGTCATCTGAATAACTCCGGAAATTGTTGTCTCATGTCAGATTCTGTCTCCCAAGTCGCTTCCTCGACGCCGTGACGGCTCCACTGCACTTTCACTAACGGGATCGACTTGGTTCTGAGTTGTTTCTCCTTCCGATCAAGGATCTGAAGCGGTCGCTCAAAGTAGCTCAGAGTCTTGTCTAACTCGGCTTCGTCAGGCTTTCGCAGCATAGAGACGTGAAAAACGTCGTGAATACCAGATAAAGACGGAGGATGTGCAAGTCTGTAGGCAAGATCGCCTATCTTCTCGAGAATCTCGTATGGCCCGATGAATCTCGAAGATAACTTCCCTCTCTTACCGAATCTGACAGTGCCTCTGAACGGAGAAATCTTCAGAAAGACTCGGTCTCCCTAATCAAAACTCAGAGGTCTACGCCTGACATTCGCATACTTTGCCTGTTTATCTTGAGCTGACTTCATTCTGGTCTGAATGATCTTAACCTGCTCTGCCATATCTCTAAGCATCTCTGGTCCCAAATCTGGTGACTCGGACAAATCATCCCAAAACAACGGAGATCGGCACTTCTTACCATACAAAGCCTCAAAATGCGCCATACCGATACTCGCTTGGAAGCTGTTGTTGTAAGAAAACTCGACAAGAGACAAAGAATCCTGCCAACTAGTGCCAAAGTCTAGCACTACCACTCGCATCATATCCTCTAACGTCTGGATAGTCCGCTCTGACTGTCCATCGGTCTAAGGATGATAAGCTGTACTCAGATTCAATCAAGTACCAAGTGCCCCCTGAAGACTGTGCCAGAAGTGCAAAGTGAATCTAGGATCTCTGTCCGAAACGATCGATTTCGGCACACCATGCAATCTCACAACATTGCTAACATACAACTCAGTCATCTGATCATGACGATACGTCATCCTGTACGAAATAAAACATGCAGACTTCGTCAATCGGTCAATCACTACCCAAATGGCATCGCATCCTCGAACGGATTGTGGTAGCTTCGTGACGAAATCCATGGAAATTTGATCCCACTTCCATTCAGGAATAGATAGACTGTGCAACAGACCTCCTGGTTGCTTCCGTTTTGCTTTTACTTGCTGACAGATCAAACACCGAGATACAAACCTCGCAACATCGCTCTTCATTATCTTCCACCAGAACTGGTTCTTCAGTTCGTTGTACATCTTACGACCTCCAGGATGAATACTAAATCGACTGCAATGAGCCTCTCGGAGAATACGATGTCTCAATTCTGAAATATCAGGCACAACAATATGGTTATTCACAAACAGTACATCATCTCTAACCTGGAATTCAGACTGATGCCCAGATCTGACATTCTCTACTGAAACCTGAATGCTCGGCTCAGACTTCTGTGCTTCTCTGATTGCAACAAACAACTCCGGTTCGGCTTGAATAGCAAACACTTTGATAGGCTCCCTATCTGTTTCAAACTCTAAACCAGAAGTGCAACAATCATCGATCAACTGAGAAACACCAATAATAAAAAGAGATAAAGAACAAAGCTTTCGGCTCAAGGCATCTGCAACTGCATTCGACTTTCCCGGATAATACTTGATTTCACAGTCAAAATCCTTCAACAGGTCTAACCATCTTCTCTGTCTCATATTCAGCTCTGCCTGTGAAAACAAGTACTTAAGGCTCTTATGGTCAGAAAAGATCTTGAAAGACTCACCATACAGATAGTGACGCCAGATCTTCAGAGCAAAGATGATCGCGGCTAGTTCAAGATCATGAACCGGATAACGAGTCTCGTGCGGTTTTAGCTGCCTCGATGCATACGCCACCACATGCTTATGCTGCATAAGAACACAACCCAAGCCTCGGTTAGAAGCATCACAATAGACTGTGAAACCTCCAGTACCCTTCAGAATAGAAAGAATCGGAGCACTGGTCAGTCTCCTCTTCAGATCAACAAAGCTAGCCTCACAATCTGCAGTCCAGACAAAAGGCGCATTCTTCTGAGTCAGCTGGGTAATAGGCTTGGCAATAGACGAGAAACCCTCGATGAATCGGCAATAATAACCAGCTAAACCCATGAAGCTTCGGATCTCAGGTACTGATGTCGGTCTAGGCCAATTCATAACCGCTTCAATCTTTCTGGGATAGACAGAAATCCCATCTCCAGAAATGATATGACCGAGAAAGACAACTCGATCCAACCAGAATTCACACTTAGACAACTTGGCAAACAACTACTCAACTCGCAAAATCTGCAGTACGGTCCTCAAGTGCTCTGCATGGTCAGTACGGTTCTTCGAGTATATAAGAATATCATCGATAAATATAATGACGAACTCATCTAAATAACGCTGAAAGATACGGTTC
The DNA here is from genome assembly GCF_033568475.1 of Henckelia pumila. Lineage (NCBI taxonomy): Eukaryota > Viridiplantae > Streptophyta > Magnoliopsida > Lamiales > Gesneriaceae > Henckelia > Henckelia pumila. The sequence continues at coordinate 70,028,093 of NC_133121.1, forward strand.
TCAAACCCATAAAAACCGCTGGAGCGTTAGTCAAACTGAACGGCATGACTATAAACTCAAAGTGACCATACCTCGTTCTTAATGCGGTCTTAGGAACATCTTCCTCTCGCACTCTCAGCTGGTGATAGCCTGACCTCAGATCAATCTTAGAATAGACAAAAGAATCCTGTAGCTGATCAAAAAGGTCATCTATTAGGGGTAAAGGATACCTGTTCTTAACGGTAGCCTGATTCAACTGACGGCAGTCGATACAAAGCCGCATAGAACCATCCTTCTTCCGAACAAACAACACAGGAGCACCCCAAGGCGATACACTAGGTCTGATGTATCCCTTGGCAATCAAATCTTCAAGTTGCTCCTTCAACTCTCTCAGTTCAATAGGTGTCATACGATAAGGAGCTTTGGAAATAGGTTGAGTACCTGGAACCAAATTGATGCTGAATTTGATCTCTCGCATAGGTGGAAATCTAGGAACATCTTCCGGAAACACATCAGCAAAATCTCTAACCACTGGTAAATCTACCAAAGCTGGGCTAGATTTCAGTACATCAACTGCATAAACCAAAAATCCTTTTGCACCTCTCTGTAACAAACGAGTCATAGATAACACTGAAATCAAAGAAATTCTAGATCGAGAACCCTTACCAAAGAATTTCCACTCGTCTGCCATTTCAGGTCTGAACCTGACAACCTTCAGAAAACAATCAATTGTTGCCCTGTACTTGGTCAAAGCATCTATACCGACAATACAATCAAAATCTGAAAGTCCAAGCACAATACAGTCGAATTCTAACAAATTCCCCTCAAAACAAAGTTCACATTTCCTGACTAGTCTGACAGAAACAATTCCTCCACCCAACGATGAAGTAACAGCTACTATAGTAGGCAAAAACTCAGTAGGCAAGGCATGCAATAACACAAATTTCTCAGAGATAAAGGAATGGGAAGCACCTGTATCTATCAAAACATGAGCAGAATAACCAAAAATCAAACAGTTACCTGCTATAACATCGTCAGGTGCTGCCTGAGCCTGATCCTCTGTCAAAGCAAAGACTCGTGCCTGCTGTCTCGAAGGCTGGTTCGCACTAGAGTTACCTCCCTGTCTGTTCTGCTGCTGAGGCTGGAAAGAGTGCACTGCAGAAGACTGCCTCTCGGGTTGAGCTGCAGGTCGAGATGAACTTCCGCTCTGAGCTCTATCCCTGTTACGCTGAGGGCACACCTTAGAGAAGTGTCCCAGTTGCTGACAGGTGTTACAATTACCAAAAACTCCCACACACTGATCCGGTAAGTGTCTTCCCCCACACTTGCTGCAGTGCATGGCTGAAGATCCAGAACTCTGTCCTGAACCAAATTGCTTGGAACCACTGGAACTAGAAGAACTGTTCCCCTGCCTCTTGAACTATTTACCTCTTGCCTTGTACTGATCTTTTCTATTTCCCCCACTGATTCCACCTTCATACCTCTGATGCTGGTTCTGATGCTGAGGTGGCTGATTCTGATACTGAGATGGTGGGTTCTGATACTGCCTCTGTTGCTGAGGTGCTACCTGGTTACCTCTTTGCCTCCACAAGCCTGCTTCTGCTCCCTTTGCGTGATTCATGGCATCCGCAAAGTTGTTAGGCCTGTTGGTGTTTACCAACGTGAAGACGTCGGGGTTCAAACCATTGATGAACTGATCTGCCTTAGCTTCTTCATCTCCGGCAGTTAGCAGTGCAAAATGCAACAGACTATCAAACTTAGCCACGTACTCTTCAATGTTCAGATTCCCTTGCCTCAGATTGGCAAACTCTGCTCCCTTATCTTTGCGATACGAGATAGAGAAAAACCGCTTATAAAATTCAAATTCAAAAAGAGTCCAATTAACTTCCGTACCTCTACTCTCCATTGCTTTCTTTGTCATGATCCACCAGCTCTTAGCAACCCCACGTAGCTGATGAATGAGCAACCTGATTCTGCGGTCATCTGTGTAATCAATGGAATCGAACAACTGATCGATATCATCCAACCAACTCTCGCAGTAAACTGGATTTTCTGAACCCATCAATAACGGCGGATTGAACGACTGAAACCTCTTCAGAAAGGTTTCCATAGGCGTTGCTGAAGCATCCAACTGATCAAATTCAGTGCTAGCTTGCTCAGTCGCAGGGATAACTGGCAGTGTGTTTCTGTTTATCACTCGACGAGGACCCATCTGAATAACAAAGGTTAGGGCACAAGATATCTCAATCGCTACAACCGGTGCCCCTTTACAACCGCTCAGAAAAACCGGATACCAGTCGATAACATAAGCAGTTATATCTCAAGTAGATCATGCTTTATAAAAGTAAATCACATAACCATGTAATTCAAATAATTCTCAACAATAAAGCATGCTCGCATGGAATTAAGTATACAGTTAAATAATTCAAACACATGCGAGGAGCCAATACACGCAGACTCGATCTACTCGTTCACTCTAGTTCAACCAAGAATCTTATCGCTTTGATACCACTTAATGTGAGACCTCGTTTCTAATCAACTAATATCAGACAACAATCGATAAGTAAACAAGAAACCAATAATAAATTTTTTTTTTTTTAAAAAGAAAGCTCGCGCGCCCGCGCTGACATCAGCGTGCCCGCGCCTAAGCTCCGCTAAAACCAGCGCGCCCGCACTGATGCTGCGCAAAAACTAGCGCGCCCGCACTCTAAGTAAGAGCGCCCGCGCCCATACCTCGCAAAGAGGACGCGCGCCCGCGCCAACAACCGTGCGCCCGCACCGTCCCCTCGCCTAGAAGAGTTAAGTCACTGAAATAAACTCAATCAAAACCTAAACACTTGCATTAAAAGTATTTGACATGCCAATAACAATACAAGTAAGGTTTAGGGAAGAGAAACATTCAATACGGTAGTACCTACATCGATTCTTGCTTACAAAACAAATACGAGAAGTTCGAATGACTAAACATGTTCGCAAAACATAACTAGGTTGACATGCTGATTCGACTTCTAAATGAGTCTCACTTCTATCTCTTGATCTGGATGCTAACCAGGTCTATGCTGACTTGATCCTGCCCTTCCTGTTGCCAAGTACACATACAAAACAAAGCAACAGCCGAATAACCGGTGAGAATGATAATCCCAGTAAAAGAAACATATCAAGTAATACAACAATAAACATGCTTTCAAGAAAACAACACAATCAATAACAACGTAATGAAATGCATGTCTTTAAACCGGGATATCAAATCTAATAAACGAAGGATTGCTACTGTGCTTTTGGGATCCCGAGGATGAGATCATGTGACAACTTACCGACTCTCCCAATCGAGGTGGTGCCACATATCTCACTCCTCTAGACTTTGAGTAACCATAATGAGTATGCTAGCACTAGGCAATACGACTACGACCTAGGCCACTCAATCATAGTTCCCAAACGTCCAAAAAAAAAGGGCGGTTCTGCCCGCTGAATCAACGTAGGCTCAAGATGAATGCATAACAGAAACATAAAACATAAGCCACATAGTCAAAAGCAAAATCAATCAACAAGACACAAGTTCCTCATGCTAGAACAAGTGTAGATGCAATATGTGATTTGAAAAGAGAAACTCGAGAACCAACTGTCTTGAGTATGCTATCCCGCTACGATGACTGCTTTTACCTTTCAATGTCGTAGATCCAACTCCGGACAAGCTACAACAAAAGATTGTATCAACAACTATACAACCTAAACAACAAACAACGGTTCAAGGAAATCTCTTTACCATTTTTTGTCCAACTCTCGATGAACAGTGCTGATAATACAGGGCTCGACAAACTCCAATGAATCTTTACGAAGACAAGAGTTGATCAACAACCATGATCACTCACAAGCCAAGGCTTCAATCAATACAAAAACGATTCGAAAACCCAAAACTCAAACCGACGGCATAACGGCTATAAACTGAACAAACCGAAAACGCAGACAGCAGTTCAATACCGATATAACCTCATATCAATGCCCAAAACAACAATAACAAAGAAAACCCATCAATCTCAAAATCCACATTTTCGAAAATGGCTTCCAAAAATCATAACAAATCCGAACGTCGCTCTAATTCAAAACCGACAGATAATAAACGATCAGAACTCTGTCAAGAACAACATACTCGAATCTCAAACGATTCTAACAATATCCAAAAACTAGAATGTATCCGATCGTAGAAGAACTTACAATATAACAGAGCTCTCACTACAGTGATCGATAATCTGCCTTCAGAAATAAATTCCAACGGCTGGATCGAGTTCAGACTGGATTCTGGGAGCTTGGAGAAATGTTGGAAGCATTTCAATGGTGCTTCTCGGTTGGGAGGAATATGAAGAAGACTTTTTCAAACAATTCTAAGAGTAGATAATACATAAAATCCACAATTTGTATTTTAGTCCCTGAAAAATCCAATTTTTGCAAAAAGGACCCTGATCAAAATCAAGTCAGCTCGTGAACTCTGTGTTGGAAAAACTGGCTCTCAGATCAATCACGATTGATACCCGGTGCAGCGGAAGTTTAAAAATTTTTGTCATGGAACAATTCCATGGTGTGGGTATCAACCGTTCAACGATTAAATTATAGTGTGTGTGTAAAATTCAAATAACAATTATTAAATTTTACCTTCAATCTCGAAGCGAGATTATTGGACACCACACAGATTTCTCTGCGCTTCTTGTATCTCCCTGGAACTGATGAACAAGCTGTTCTTCAATCAGGTCCACGAATAGAGGTTTAATCCCTCTGATAGATTGCACTAGAAAATCTATCAGAAGTTTTCTACGAAGAGAATAAACGAATTTGATTCGCTATTCCAGACTGCAATTCAAAATCACAGACCGGAATTTCTCATGCAGAGAAGGGAGGGGGCGGCCGAATTATGAGAGGGAGGCTAGGGTTTTTTTTCGAAAAATCCAGTCTCTCAAATTATGACCTGTTGTCTCTAATTTCTGTACTGCAATAACTTATTTATAATGCAGGCCACTAACACCTTAGGGCCCATTAGTCATAAGTTGAGGCCCGACAAGCAAAGCCCGCTCGTTCAGAAATTAATATAAAATTCATCGTTACTCCGATTGATAAACCGATTTTACCAATGCGCACAGAAACCATTTCTGCACATTTTAAAGTCAAAATAAATTTTCCTGAATCCGAATTCAGTGGTTTCCTAAAATGTCCATCCCTATGTCATTTTAGGAAATCCTACTCCCTTACTCTTATTTAAGAAGTCCAACTCCTTAGTTCATTAAATTTAACTCTTTAAATTTAACTATCTCAACGGGGATTAAAACTCCATTACACTGTGTGACCCTCAATGGTTCAGGGATACAGCTAGCCGTGGGCTCACAACTCCTTGTGACTCGGAACAACACTTTCCGACTTGCCCAACGAATCATGGTAAAGCGCCTAGCAACATCGCCCATGATTCCCTAGGTATCACTGATAGTGCCTACAAGAACCAGTAGATTTTGGTTAGCGTACAGTACGGTCCCTTCATCCATATATCCCGATCGAATCAACAACCATTGGTATATCGAGAGTCGCTCAAGATTCGATAACTATGCAATACATCTTGAAGATCAAATTAGTGACATCGCATGTGCTACTAAGAAACCATTTCTTAAATCACATCAAGTACTCTGGCCAGAGATTTGTCACACTAATATCTCCTCAGATCGCATAGGATATCCACACTCGCAAGTATGTGGTGAATCCTTGACAACAATGCATTGACTCCTATATGTGTCGTAACTGTACCCAATCTCGACACCTGATGACCCCCATAGAGTCGGTAAACGAGTCAAAGCACAGCACTAGCATATAGAGTCTTCATGATGTTTCAAGTCGTAAGGACTAATGGTGTACAACCAAAACCGCGGACTTTATCCACTCGATAAGTGATAACCACTTGGAAAGTCCGGATAGGGTAGTTCGATTATTCATCCTATGAATATCCATTTGCATGCTTCGAACATCTCCATGTTCCCTACCAATGAAACGTGGTACTCCGCATCGCAAATGCTAGTCTCAAACTCGAGCGATCCTTATCCTTATTATCGGACGGCTCAATCGACTAGGAACGGTTTTTAGAATATACAGTGACTATAAGATGTATTTCATGATAGACATCTCCATGTTCTACCACATCTTACATACACTATAGTATATTCAAGGTCTTTATCAAAACAACAATAGTATATCACAATATAACAATATGAAGTAATATAAAGTCATTGCCATAAAAGTGTAAATAATATTAAACAAAAGATTGTTTATACAAAGAGTCATCAAAGCCCATAGCCACACAGTTGGCTCACTGGGCACCCACTCTTACACTCTGTAATCTCCGATTAACTCAAATAAACTTATTTAAGATAAAAATAAGGCGTTACAGTTCTGGCCCTGTAATTCTCAAAGGCTTGTTAGGAAACATTGGAGCTTTGAGTTTTTGGTCCGTCTTCTTGGTCTCTCTCATTTTCTTCAGATAGTCATTGAATTTCTTTGTTATAAGTGAGATCGAATCATCCTATAAATCAGACTGAAGAACTTCTTGGTGGAATTGAACATAATCCTCGTACGAGGGATTTGATACTTTCAGAGCTATTGATTTTCCTTTATCCTTATCTTGTGCTGTAAAGTTCATCTCAAACACTTGAAGGATGCTTATAAGTTCTGTAAACTTCATCTTTGAGGTGTCCTTCACTTCCTCAAGCGCCCAAAGCTTCACATTGAATCTCTTTGGCAAATACCGAAGAACCTTGTTCACCATATTCTCACTAGCAATCGGTCCTCCAAGAGCAAAAGCCTCTGTAGCTATATCTCTAAGTTTCTTGTCATAATCAGCAATAGTTTCATTCTCATCCATCCTGAGATTCTCGAATTTTGTGTTTAGAAATCTCAGTCTAGTTCTTCTCACACTTTCAGTTCCTTCACAGTGTTCTTGAAGAGAATCCCACACATCCTAGGCAATGGTGCAATCATCTATGAGTCCAAACATTCTCATGTCCACGGCTGAAAAATTTTCATTGAAAGATTTAGCATTGTAGCTCGAGCTTTGTGTTTCCTCGGCGGTCCAATTTGATTCTAGCTTGATAATGTATTCTCCTTCTTGATCACATTATCTTTGGAGGTGTAGTAGCTCGATTCCATTATACAAGATTATGTGATCTTAACATGTTAAGAAAATGTCATATAATTTTAAAAGTTGAAAAACATATTTAAGAAGTCATTATTTGGTAAAAATAAGTGGAAAATAAGATCCAAAACGTCCAAAAATTATAGAAAAGGTCCCGGGGGTCTCAGACAGTCCAGAAACAGCCAAACGAGAATGTTGCATCCGAACCATAACGTTGCGTCCGATCCAAAACGGACGCAATGATCCGAGAACGGACGTGATGAACTACCAACGGAAGCAACGTTCCATGTCAGGGACAGATGTGTGATTTGCATATATTTTGATCGACGCGTGGTAGGACAGGTGGAGAATGGATGCAACGTTCCTAGAACGGACGCAACGTTCTCCGCCTATAAATAGGGGTTCCGAGGGCCACATTTTCACACCAAAATCAAGTCTTTACTCTCGGTCTTTATTGAATTCTAGGGGTTTAGGGGTGTTTCCAGCCTTCCTAGGCTTGGTCCGGAGGTTGGAAAGGCACTTTGGGGTTGCTGCGGAGAGGTGCCCAAGTTCTGGGGCAGTCGTCATCAGCGGGATGATGCAGAGTGTAGTCACCCTTACCGAGATCCCCTACTAATCATAAACTTAAGCATGCAATTAACTTAATTACAACAGTAAAACCAGAATAAACTGCGGAAGCAATAAACATCATGCAATCCCAAGAGAAGAAATCTGTAATTACCCAAATAATTTTACAACCATATCGAATAATGTATTATCCCAAATACGTCAAAATAAAACCCTAGGCGATACCCTCTAAATGGCCAACCACCACCTAGTCCTTCTTGGATCCACCCATCTCATCCAATCACAAACCTGCCCCATGGAATAGGGTCTTTAGATACACAAAGTACGAGACGTGAGCATAAAATGCTCAGCACGAGAGTATGAGTATACAGTATTATATAGATGCATTAATGAAAGTGTACCGCCTACTGAAACTAGAGGCCAAGGATCAGATAACAAAGACAGACCGGACCCTGGTATGTAGCACATTGTGCCGTCGCTTCAGGAGGTGGCTCCCATACCAAATACCAGTGGATACTCCGGACCCAAATTGATGGAAGTCCATCCACTAACAGAATAGGGTAAAACCTTATAATTTCCCAAGGATATAGCTCGATGTGTAATATGAATGCAACATACAATCATGTCATAACATATGCATATAAAATCATGCAAGTACATAATACATGCATACTCAGTCAGGATATATCGAATAGTACTTTCATACCTCAACTACTAGGCAAGCTCTACCAGCTCTAGATCCACACCTATAGTCCGCACTACACTGCGAAGTGATACTAATATCATTATATTACTCCAAAATACTTAACTAAGCTATTGCATACTCCTAAATATTTTAGGAAGAAAAAGATATACCTGCGTTCGTCTTTAGCCCATTGTTGTTTCTTGCTTCAAAACTAGGCCACATCTCCGCTACGACGCCTGGTTCGCTATGCCACTTCCGGATTCTCAATAGGACGCCTAAAACGTCCTAGATCTATGTTAGAAGTCTAAGGAATCAAGAGAAGAGAGGAATTCGGTGCGCTTGAAATGAAGCATCGGCACCCCTATTTATAGATGTAGTTCGGATCATCCGAAACCCACTTCGAAGCCTCCGAACATGTTTGGACCATCCGAACTCAAATTTGGAGCGTCCGAAGTCCCATCCACATGTCAGTCGTGACATAATCTTGCTGATGTAATCAATGACGTAATACTTGATCTCGATCAGACCGTCTGAACCTGCCAATGGAGCGCCGAACTCGTTCAGAGCCTCCGATCCTGGCTTTGGATCATCCGATCACGTTTGGAACCTCCGAACTCCACTTTGGAGTGTCCTATCCGACCTTAGCCTAATTCATTATTTTAGTAATTAATCCCTTAATTACTTAATTTAGGCACGAGTTACTACATTTTCCCTAACTTAAGATATTTCGTCCTCGAAATTAGATCTTAAGTACTTAAAGTAAAACAATATGCGAAAACATCCTTTATTCAGATTAAACATTTTACAACTGAATATAACACTGGAACAAAATCAAAATAACTCAGGATGTTCTAAACGCATCCTACTCTCAAGCTCCCAAGTGGCTTCTTCAGTGCCTTGGTGCTGCCAATGAACTAGAACCAAAGGGATAACTTTATTCCGCAATAACTTATCCTTACGATCTAGAATACGAACTAGTTTCTCTACATAAGTCAAATCAATATCCACCTGAACTTCAGACGGCTATAAAATATGAGAATGATTTACCACATACCGTTGCAACAAGGATACATGGAGCACATCATGGATACTGGACTAATACGATGGCAAGGCTAACCGATAAGCCAAATCACCAATGCTTTCCAAGATCTCAAATTTACCAATGTATCTGGGAGACAGCTTACCCTTGAGACCAAATCTGAGAATCTTGCGGAAAGGTTAAACTCTCAGAAATAATTTATCCCCAACATCGAACTGCAGAGGTCTACGCATGGTATTAGCATAGATGGCCTGACAATCCTGTGCAGTCTTAATCTGTTTCTTGATTTGATCAACAATATCTGTGGCCTGCTGGACTAACTCTGGTCCTTCAGCCTGTCTCTCCCCCACTTCTTCCCAGAAGAGTGGAGTACGACAACGTCGCCCGTACAACGCCTCAAAAGTTGCCATCCCAATGCTACGATGGTAGTTGTTGTTGTACGCGAACTCAATCAATGGCAAATGATCTTGCCAGACTGAACCAAAATCCATAGTACACACCCAAAGCATATCCTCTAAGGTACGGATAGTGCGCTCTATCTGTTCATCAGTCTCCCGGTGATAGGCAGTACTCAAACTGAGAGTAGTGCCCATCGCACGCTGAACACTCCCCAAGAATCTTGAAGTAAACCAGGGGTATCGATCGCTGAAAATGCTCACCGACACACCATGAAGTCGAACGATCTCCTGGATGTACAACCGATCCATACGAACAACAGTGTACTCTAGGCTATAAGGAATGAAATGTGCTGACTTGATGAGTCTGTCCACCACAACCCAGAGAGCGTCACAATTCCTCTAGGATACTAGCAAATGGGTCACAAAATCCATCGTGGTAAGCTCCCATTTCCACTAAGGAATAAGAAGACTGTGAATCAAACCTCCAGGTCGTCGGTGTTCTGCCTTGACATGCTGACAAACAAATCATTTTGAAACATACTAATACACGCTGCATTTCATTCCTTTCCACCAAAATCGAGTACGTAGATCCTTGTACATCTTGTTTCTCCCTGGATGAATACTAAACTTAGTGCGATGTGCTTGAGACAAAATCTCTCCCCCGCAGATCCCCATCCTTCGAAATCACAAGCCGACCCAAAAAACCTAGAAAAACTTCTGACTGATATTGAAATCCAGACGTACTATCCTCGTTGGCTAGATGAGCCAAACACTGGGTCTTCGAATCAAACATCTGAGCATCCCGAATCCGTGAGTACAAAGCTGGCTCAGATAATATCGCAACTGGATGCCCTACATAACTTTCTTGTGCTTGAAGATATACCCTGAAGAACAACAATCCTCAATCTCATAAGACATCGAACAAATCTGAAGTGCGAACAATCGCACCTTGCGACTCAAGGCATCAGCGGTGAGATTAGCAGCTCCCAGATGGTACTTAATCTCGCAATCATAATCCTTCAGCAAGTCCATCCAACGTCTCTGTCTCATGTTCAATTATGCCTGAGTGAAAAAATACTTGAGACTCTTGTGGTCTGTGAAGATCTCAAATCTCCCGCCATAGAGATAATGACGCCAGATCTTCAAAGCAAACACAATAGCTGCCAATTCCAAATCATGCACTAGATACCTATCCTCGTGAATCTTCAACTGTCTAGAAGCGTATGCGATCACATGCTCATGTTGAGTCATAACACAACCTAGCCTCTGAAGAGAAGCATCGGTGTAGACCACATACCCTCCATATCCTGACGGTAATACCAACATATGCATAGAAGTCAACCGTCGTCCAAGCTCACAAAATCTCTCCTCACACTCTGAGGACCACTCGAAATCAACACCCTTCTGAGTGAGCTGAGTCAAAGGTCGAGCTAGCTGACAAAAAATCGCAATGAAACGAAGATAATATCCTGTTAGACCCAAAAAAATGCGGATCTCAGCAACCGTCGTTGGACGCGAGCAGTTAACACAACCTCAACCTTACTCGGATCAACAAAAATTCCATCCTTGGATATGATATGGACAAGAAAAACCACTCGATCCATCCCAAACTCGCACTTACTCAATTTGGCATACAACTGCTCATCACGAAGAGTCTGCAGCACCAACCGCAAGTGAGAAGCATGCTTATCCGCATCACGCGAATACACCAGAATGTCGTCAATTAAAACCACGACAAACTTATCCAAAAACTCCTTGAAGACACGGTTTATCACATCCATAAATATAGACGGCACATTAGTCAACCCAAACGACATCACTAGAAACTCGTAATGCCCATAGCGAGTACGAAACACAGTCTTGGCTATATCTTGATCTCAGACCCTCATCTGGTGATACCCAGATCTCAAGTCAATCTTGAAGTACATCGAAGTACCCTGCAACTGATCAAACAGGTCATCAATATGAGTCAAATGATACTTGTTCTTCACAATAACTTGGTTCAACTGCTGATAGTCAATGCACAGCCGCATCGACCCATACTTCTTTTTCACAAAGAGAATAGGAGCTCCCAAGGAGATACACTAGGACGAATGTATCCCTTATCCAAAAGATCCTGTAACTGATTCTTCAATTCACGCATCTCTGACGGATCCAGATGATACGGTGTTCAAGAAATAGGTGAAGTACCCGGCATCAACTCTATGCCAAACTTGACTTCTCTAGTAGGTGGAAAACCTGGAATCTCATCTGAAAATACATCTGGGAATTCATTCACAACTGGTATAATTTCTATACCAACACTCTTAGCGGACGAATCAACTGCATAGATGAGGTAGCCTTCCCCGCCAGACTCTAGAGCTCGACAAGATCTCAAAGCGGATATCAATGGCATTGGAGGTCACGCTCTCTCACCATAGAAAAACCAGCAATCACCCCCAACCGGATGAAAGCGTACTAACATCTCATAGTAGCCCACTGAAGCTCGGTAGGTAATCAATATATCAATCCCCAGAATACAATCAAAATTCTCCATCGTAAGAACTATGAGATTCGATATCAGAATGTTCCCTTCAAACTCTAAAGGGCAACCCATCACTAGACGTTTAGCCAATGCAGATTGAACATCGGAGTAGAAAGAGAAATCACTACGTCTAGTGCAATGCATGGCAACTTATGCTTCTTAACGAAATGTGCAGAAATGAAGGAATGAGATGCACCAGTGTCAATGAGTACAAGAGCAGGCATGCCATATAACAGAAATGTACTTGCGATGACCCTCTCAATCTCCTCCACTGCCTGATCATGCCTCAAGGTAAACACCTGACTAGATGTTCACGGCTTCAGATGAGAACTCCCAGTAGACTGTCCCTGTGATCTCTGCTGAACGGTAGTATGAGAACCCGATCCTGAACCAGAACCAAAACCGCCTCCTCCATCTAATGGACAATCCCTCCGGAGATGACGACCTCTCCACATTGAAAGAATGCTTCAGAAGATTTACGACATCTGTCCGTCGGATGATTATTCCCACAATGGTTGCACTTCTCTTTCTTCCCAAAACGTACCACTCCACCCAAACCAGAGGAAGAAGAAGATACAGATTTCTTGAAAAACTGAGCACGGGGACCCAAGGAACTCGCAGGCCTAGACTGAGAAAAAGACCTGTTACGCCGAATGCTATCCTCCTCCTGGTGACATCGGATCACCAATCCCTCATATGTCATATCATCACCAACCGCTACCCGGTCATGAATCTCTGGATTAAGGTCTTGAAGAAATATATTATACTTCATCTTGGAGCTGTCAGCAATCTTAAGGCAATAGGATAACAAATCGAAAAACTTCTGCTGATACTCGTCAATCGACATGGCTCCCTGACGTAGATCAACAACTCGCTCGCCTTCGCCTGGAAAAGTGCAGGAAGAAAATACAGCTTTTGAAAAGCTATGCGGAACTCGGCCCAAGTAGCAACTCCTCTCGCCGTAATGAATGGTGAGGATGTGAACCTCCACCACTTACGGGCTCGTCCCTCCAAGATATAACCAAGAGTCTCCATTTTCTGCTCCTCCGTACAACAGAATGTCTGAAAATAACTCTCCATGCTCTCTAACCAGTTCTCAGAATCCTCCAGAGTCTCTCCACCAACCAAGGGCTTAAGACCCATCTGCATGAATCGATGAATACTGAAATGACGATGGTCACCACGATGACGAGGATGGAGCTCCCGAAGAAGATCATGATCATCATCTCCCCAGCGTCCACCTCCACTACCATGGCTACTCTGATCATCGAAATTCGCCATCTAAAAAATTTACCTCATGATTATATTATGCAGAATCTAAATCCCAATTTTACTATGCATGCTCTAATACCATAAATTTAGTGACCCTTACCGAGATCACCTACTAATCAGAAACTTAAGTATGCAATTAAATTAATTACAATAGTAAACCAGAATAAACTGCGGAATCAATAAACATCATACAATCCTAAGAGAAGGAATCTTTAATTACCCAAATAATTATACAACCATATTGAATAATGTATTATCCCAAATACATCAAAATAAAACCCTAGGCGATACCCTCCAACTGGCCAAACACCGCCTAGTCCTTCTTGGATCCACCCGCCTCGTCCAATCGCAAAATTGCCCCATGGCATAGGGTGTTCAGATACACAAAGTACAAGACGTGAGAATAAAATGCTCAGCACGAGAGTATGAGTATGCAGTAATACATAGATGAATGAATGCAAGTGTGTCGCCTACTGAAACTAAAGGCCAATGATTAGATAACAAAGACAGACCGGACTCTGGTATGTAGCACACTGTGCCGTCGCTTCAGGAGGTGGCTCCTATACCGAATACCAGTGAATACTCCGGACCCAAATCAATGGAAGTCAATCCACTAACAGAATAGGGCAAAACCTTATAATACATGCATACTCAGATAGGATATCTCAAACAGTACTTTCGTACCTCAACTACTAGGCAAGCTCTACCAGCTTTAGGTCCACGCCTATAGTCCGCACTACACTGCGAAATGATACTAATTGAAAGAGTGGGTGCCCGATGAGCCAACTTGTGGCTAAGGGCTTTTATGACTCTATGTATAAACAATCTTTTGTTTAATATAATTTACACTTTTATAATGACATTTACTTTATCTTTTATCATATTATTATGTTGTGACATACTATAAGATGTTTATATGAAGACCTTGAATATACTATAGTGTATGTAAGATGTGGTGGCACATGGGGATGGCTATCATGAAACACATCTTATAGTCACTGTATATTCTAAACAGTCCCTAGTCGATTGAGCCGTCCGTTAATAAGGATAAGGATCGCTCAAGATTGAGACTAGCATTTGCGATGTCGAGTACCACGTTTCATTGGTATGGAACATAGAGATGTTCAAAGCATGCAAATGGATATTCATACGATGAATGATCGAACTACCCTATCCGGACTTTCCAAGTGGTTATCACTTATCGAGTGGATAAAGTCCGCGGTTTTGGTTGTACACCATTAGTCCTTACTACTTGAAGCATCATTGAGACTCTATATGCTAGTACTGTACTTTGACTTGTTTACCGACTCTATTGGGGTCATCAGGTGTCGGGATTGGGTACAGTTACGACACATATAGGAGTCGATGCTTTGTTGTCAAGGATTCACCACATACTTGCTAGTGTGGATATCCTATGCAATCTGAGGAGATATTACTGTGACAAATCTCTGTCCAGAGTACATGATGTGTTTTAAGAAATGGTTTCTTAGTAGCACATGCGATGTCACTATTTGATCTTCAAGATGCATTGCATAGTTATCGAATTTCGAACGACTCTCGATTTACCAATGGTTGTTGATTCGATCGGGATATATGGATGAAGGGACCGTACTGTACGCTAACCAAAATCTATTGGTTCTTGCAGGCACTATCAGTAATACCTAGGGAATCATGGGGCGATGTTGCTAGGCGCTCTTACCATGATTCGATGGGCAAGTCGGAAATTGTTGTTCCGAGTCACAAGGAGTTGTGAGCCCACGGCTAGCTGTATCCCTGAACCATTGAGGGTCACACAAGTAATGGATTTTTAATCCCCATTGAGATAATTAAATTTAAAGAGTTAAATTTAGTGAATAAAGAAGTGGGACTTTTTATATCAGAGTAGAAGAGTAAGATTTCCTAAAATGACATAGGGATGGGCATTTTTGGAAATCACTGAATTCAGATTCAGAAAATTTATCTTGACTTTAAAAGATGCAAAAATGGTTTCTGTGCACATTGGTGAAATTGGTTTATCAATCTGAGTCACGATGAATTTTATATTAATTTCTGAACATGCGGGCTTTGCTTGTCAGGCTTGAACTTATGACTAATGGGCCCTAAGCTGTTAGCAGCCCACATTATAAATAAGTTATTGCAGTACAGAAATTATACAACAAGGCTCATAATTTTCGAACACTAGGGTTTTGAGACCTAGAGTGGCCGCCCCCCCTCTGTGTTTTCTCTCTGAAATCCAGTCTGTGAATTTCGAATTTGCAGTCTGGTTTAACGGATCAAATTCGTTAATTCTCTTCGTAGAAACTTCTGATAGATTTTCTAGTGCAATCTATCAGAGGGATTTGAATTCTGTTCGTGGACCTGATTGAAGAATTGTTCGTCCATCAGTTCCTGGGATATACAACAAAAGTAGAGTTATCTGTTGGTGTCCAAAAACTCGTTTCGAGATTCAAAGTAAAAATTTAATTGTTATTTAATTTTTACACGCACAATTTAATCGTAAAGTTTTGATACCCATGATATGAAATCGTTCCATATAAAATTTTAAAACTTCCGCTGCATCGGGTATCAATTCTGATTGATCTGAACACCGTTTTCCAACAGTGGTATTAAAGCCATGTTGCTCAGATCAAGCGATTAAATTAATCGATTGTACAAAATTTTTAAGCCTCGGTTTTTTAAACAAAACAAATTTTTAAAATTAAATTTTTGACGGGAAAAACACGAGCAGCGACGGGCTGCCCGGCCCGAGCCCCTTTTGGGGCGCGGGCTGCCCGGGATCGTCCCGGGCGGCCCGGGAAAATTAATTTTTATTTTTAATTAAAATTTTAATATGTTAAAATTCTATTTTTGGTCCGATCAAAAATTTTTTTTGATTGGTCCACGTGGCGTCGGATCGAATTGTTCGAGTCCGGAAATTTTAAAATTGATTTTTGGATAAATTTGAATTTTTGGAAAATTTATAGATTTTATCCGTTAAATCAGATTTTATGAAATTAATTATTTTTGGGACAATTGATGATAAGATATGATCTTATGGAAATATTGAGTAAAATATGATTTTATGTATAAAATTGGGTTTTATATGTAAAATATGATTTTATTTGATAAAAAGGTAAAATATGATTTTGTATGTAAAATAAGATTTTATATATGGAATATGATTTTATCCTTTTTAATTTAATTGTCATTGCATGTTATCCAATAAATTAATTTTGAATTAAATATTATTGGATAAGGATGATCGATTACCATGACCAATTTTGTAGGTGTATGTTAGGAAATTTACATTTGTTTTTATTGTTCTTGGATTTATTAATGGGCCTGAATTATGGCCCAATATGAATTGTCATATGTAATAAAAGTGGGCCTGGTTTATGGCCCGTTCTCACCCCTTAAAATGTATCCCCTACTTGTCATAGTTATTTATTGTAAATACATTATACTTAGTGGGAGATGAAGATTTGAAGACGAAGGTGGGCCCAGCAGACAATAAAGACTGAAGAAATGTAAATTGGAAGCAAAATGTAATAGGATTGCATTGCATACTTGCATATCACCTAGGATTGGACTTAGACTTGTGATTGGCAACCACGAGTCGATTAGTAATGGAATCGATCATCCTAAAATATAATATATGATATTATCGTTGTATGCATGTTTAAACTAAATTGTATGAATCCCGCAAGCATACAAATTTTAAATGATGAGACAAATTTTTCAAAATTAAAATCCCTCATTTTAAATATGATTTAAAATTGATATCAAGATAAATAAAGGAAATTTAAATATTGTTTAAATATTCCTACCTTCCATCAACGATTAATGTATGTGATGCTACCCGCGGATATGGTCCGGCTCATATTATTGGGGGGGCCCGTTCGTCGGAAAGTTGTACATTGGATCGACACATGTTATAAGTTGGGTGGAACTCCCATGGGATTGGCTCATATTATTGGGGATCCACATGGTGACCGTCCATCACAACTTAATATTGATGGGTCATCTTGACATGTCACAATAAACGGCTTCATATTATTGGGCCCTTATTGGACATGAGGTAAAAACATGGAGGTTGCTTTGGAAGCAATTGGGCTCTACCTTTTGAAAATTATAGTTGGTTGATATTATTCGGGACTATAGTTTGTCAATTGGACTCCATGTTCCCACTAAAGAAAATGTTTCTCGTTTTCACTAGAGGGTAGTGAAATCGTCAAAATAGTGGGAGTGTAATTCATAAAATGAAATCTCGCCATATTTTATGTCTTAGTAAATTAATTAAACAATCATCGATAATTGTCTGTTTCATCTCAGTATATCATTATGATGAATCTTTGTAATCCACATGTTTCAATTCTCGAATAAAATAAACTTACTGGCGCAAACAATACGGAATGATTCCATAAGTTAAGATTGTCCTAAGTTCGGAAAAGATTTTCTAAGTGTTAGAAAAGGCGTCTTCGACAATAGCCCCGGCTGATGTAACAGCCGAAAGGTTGGCCGAACTAGAGAAATGGTTGGACCATGATCTCAAGGCCAAATGTTACATGCAAAATTGGACAAGTCTAAACAAGTTTGTCATCACTGCAAGAAACCCGGTCATTGGAAACGTAACTGCAAGGAATACCTCGAGCAATTGCGAACTGCAAAGGGTATGTTTTACATTGAAATAAATGTTTTTCTTAATACTACTTCTTGGGTATTGGATACCAGATGTAGATCTCACACTTGCAATGAGTTGCAAATGATGACAAGAATTAATAGGCTAAGGATGGGTGAGACCCAGTCAAGGCTCGGGAATGGTTCCAGAGTTAAATCCATAGCTATGGGAATATTTGTTTAATTTTGCAAACCAATTTTAAGTTGTATTATGAGAAAAATATTTTATTTGTGCCAAAGATTTCATTAAAACATTATTTCTGTTTCTATGCTTGATAGAGATGGGTTTTCTTGTAATTTTTCGAATGGGATTTGCAATATTTACAAGAATGAATGTTTGATTTGAAGTGGACAATTTAAAAACGATCTATATAACTTAAAATTAAAAGACGTTCCAATTAATTATGTTGATAAACCGGTAACAACAAATAAAAGGAAAAAAACGATAGTCAAAACCCGGCAAACCATTGGCATGCTAGGTTAGGTCATATTTCCTCAAGGAGGATGAACAATAGTGGGAGAGGGCATGTTTGATATGTCTGAATTTAACTCTCTACCTACTTGTGAGTCCTGTCTAAAGGGAAAAATGACTAAATCTCCTTTCAAAGGGAAACCTGAGCGAAGTCAAAATCTGTTGGATTTGATCCATACAGATGTTTGCGGTCCATTTAGGATTGGTACTAAATGTGGCAACACCTACTTCATTACCTTTACTGATGATTATTCAAGGTATGGGTATTTATATTTAATGAAATATAAGTCTGAAGCATTTGAAAGGTTCAAAGAATTCAAGGCTGAAGTAGAAAACATGCAAGGGAAAAGTATTAAAGCACTTCGATCGGATCGAGGTGGAGAATACTTAAGTACCGAGTTTTTGGACTATCTAAAAGAGAATGGGATTCTCTCTCAGTGGACTCCTCCTATGACACCTCAGCTGAATGGTGTTTTGGAGCGTCGCAATCGAACTTTGTTGGACATGGTTAGATCCATGATGAGCTTCACTGAGCTTCCACCTTTGTTTTGGGGCTACGCGCTTGAAACGGCGGTATTGTTGTTAAACAACGTCCACACTAAAGCAGTAAATAAAACACCATACGAGTTATGGAATGGCAAAGCTCCTAAGTATTCGTACTTGAGGATTTGGGGATGTCCTGCTTACGTGAAGCAGACAGTGGGAGATAAGTTGGATAGTCGATCCACCTTATGTTATTTTGTAGGGTATCCGAAGAATTCAATCGGATATTATTTCTATCATCCTAATGAAACAAAAGTGTTTGTTTCAAGGAATGCCACCTTCTTGGAGAAGGAGTTCTTATTGGATAAGAAAGGCAAGATGATGGAACTCGAAGAAATTCGAGAAGAACCCGAGATACAAAATAGCGATCCTACATCTCAAGAATCATCACAAGACACGCCTACTACTAGGAGATCCGAGAGGACTTCTAGGCCTCCTATTAGATATGGTCTTCTTCTTGAAGGGGATCAAAGTGAACCCGATATTGGATGTGATCCAAGAAACTTCAAGGAAGCAATTTCTGATGCGAATTCAAATTTATGGCTTGAAGCTATGCAATCGGAAATAGATTCGATGCATTCTAACCAAGTTTGGTCTTTAGTAGATCCTCCCGATGGAATTGTTCCAATTGGGTGCAAATGGATCTACAAGAGAAAGCTTGGGCCTGATGGAAAGGTATTGACCTACAAGGCACGATTGGTGGCAAAAGGTTATACTCAAAGACAAGGAGTTGACTATGGTGAAACCTTTTCACCAGTCGCAATGTTCAAGTCCATAAGAATCCTTATTGCCATAGCAGCATGGTATGACTATGAGATATGACAAATAGATGTAAAGACTGCATTTCTTAATGGAAACATTAAGGAAGAGATCTATATGACGCAACCTGAGGGATACACATCCATGGGAAGCGAGCATAAGGTATGCAAGCTTCAGAGATCAATCTATGGTCTCAAACAAGCATCAAGAAGTTGGAACCAGAAATTTGATGAAACAATAAAGGATTTTGGTTTCATCAAAAACCCGGAGGAACCATGCGTGTACAAGAAAGTAGTTAAGGATGCGGTAACATTCTTAGTACTTTATGTTGATGACATTCTACTCATGGGGAATGACGTAGGGATGTTGCAGTCAACAAAGATATGGTTATCAAGTAGATTCTCGATGAAGGATTTGGGTGAGGCCTCCTATATTCTTGGGATACAGATCTATAGAGATAGATCTAAGATAATGATAGGACTTACTCAATCAACCTACATCGAAACCATATTGAAAAGGTTTTCAATGGATGGGTCCAAGAGAGGACATCTACCTATGTGTCATGGAGTTTCTTTATCCAAGTCTATGTGTCCCAAGACTGAAGAAGAGATAGAGAAGATGACACACATACCATATGCATCAGCCATTGGTAGTATTATGTATGGGATGATATCTACCAGACCGGATGTGGCCTATGCTCTGAGCGTCACGAGCCGATATCAAGCCAATCTCGGTCAAATGCATTGGAAAGCCTTGAAGGACATTCTTAAGTACTTACGAAGGACTAATAATATGTTCATGGTATATGGAGGAAGAGAATTGAAATTGGAAGGCTATACTGACTCTAGCTTCCAAAGTGACGTGGATGACTCAAAGTCAACCTCTGGATTTGTGTTCATTCTCAATGGCGGTGCTGTCTCTTGGAAGAGTTCCAAGCAGGACACCACAGCGGATTCCACCACTGAGGCAGAATACATTGCGGCATCAGCTGCTGCTAAAGAGGTCGTTTGGATGAGGAATTTCTTCCAAGAGTTGGGCGTCATTCCTGAAGCTGTTGGTCCAGTCCCGGTGTACTGTGACAACACGGGTGCCGTTGCTCAGGCAAAGGAACCAAGGTATCATCAAAGATCCAAACACGTACTGAGAAAATACCACATCATCCGGGAGATCGTGGAAAGAGGAGACATCACTGTCGAGAGAGTGGCCTCTGCAGACAATATCGCTGATCCACTTACTAAGCCCTTGCCAGGACCATTATTTGACAAAACATCGCGATGCAATGGGACTACGTAGTATGACTAGTTGGCTTTAGGGCAAGTGGGAGATTGAAAGAGTGGGTGCCCGGTGAGCCAACTTGTGGCTAAGGGCTTTTATGACTCTATGTATAAACAATCTTTTGTTTAATATAATTTACACTTTTATAATGGCATTTACTTTATCTTTTAGCAGATTATTATGTTGTGACATACTATAAGATGTTTAGATGAAGACCTTGAATATACTATAGTGTATGTAAGATGTGGTGGCACATGGGGATGGCTATCATGAAACACATCTTATAGTCACTGTATATTCTAAACAGTTCCTAGTCGATTGAGCCGTCCGTTAATAAGGATAAGGATCGCTCAAGATTGAGACTAGCATTTGCGATGCCGAGTACCACGTTTCATTGGTATGGAACATAGAGATGTTCAAAGCATGCAAATGGATATTCATACGATGAATGATCGAACTACCCTATCCGGACTTTCCAAGTGGTTATCACTTATCGAGTGGATAAAGTCCACGGTTTTGGTTGTACACCATTAGTCCTTACTACTTGAAACATCATTGAGACTCTATATGCTAGTACTGTACTTTGACTTGTTTACCGACTCTATTGGGGTCATCAGGTGTCGGGATTGGGTACAGTTACGACACATATAGGAGTCTATGCTTTGTTGTCAAGGATTCACCACATACTTTCTAGTGTGGATATCCTATGCAATCTGAGGAGATATTAGTGTGACGAATCTTTGGCCAGAGTACATGATGTGTTTTAAGAAATGGTTTCTTAGTAGCACATGCAATGTCACTATTTGATCTTCAAGATGCATTGCATAGTTATCGAATCTCGAACGACTCTTACCAATGGTTGTTGATTCGATCGGGATATATGGATGAAGGGACCGTACTGTACGCTAACCAAAATCTATTGGTTCTTGCAGGCACTATCAGTGATACCTAGAGAATCATGGGGCGATGTTGCTAGGCGCTCTTACCATGATTCGATGGGCAAGTCGGAAATTGTTGTTCCGAGTCACAAGGAGTTGTGAGCCCACGGCTAGCTGTATCCCTGAACCATTGAGGGTCACACAAGTAATGGATTTTTAATCCCCGTTGAGATAATTAAATTTAAAGAGTTAAATTTAGTGAATAAATAAGTGGGACTTCTTATATCAGAGTAGAAGAGTAAGATTTCCTAAAATGACATAGGGATGGGCATTTTTGGAAATCACTGAATTCGGATTCAGAAAATTTATCTTGACTTTAAAAGATGCAGAAATGGTTTCTGTGCACATTGGTGAAATTGGTTTATCAATCTGAGTCACGATGAATTTTATATTAATTTCTGAACATGCGGGCTTTGCTTGTCAGACTTGAACTTATGACTAATGGGCCCTAAGCTGTTAGCAGCCCACATTATAAATAAGTTATTGCAGTACAGAAATTATACAACAAGGCTCATAATTTTCGAACACTAGGGTTTTGAGACCTAGATTGGCCGCCCCCCCTCTGTGTTTTCTCTCTGAAATCCAGTCTGTAAATTTCGAATTTGCAATCTAGTTTAACGGATCAAATTCATTAATTCTCTTCGTAGAAACTTCTGATAGATTTTCTAGTGCAATCTATCAGAGGGATTCGAATTCTGTTCGTGGACCTGATTGTAGAATTGTTCGTCCATCAGTTCCTGGGATATACAACAAGAGCAGAGTTATCTGTTGGTGTCCATAATCTCGTTTCGAGATTCAAGGTAAAAATTTAATTGTTATTTAATTTTTACACGCACAATTTAATCGTAAAGTTTTGATACCCATGATATGGAATCGTTCCATATAAAATTTTAAAACTTCCGCTGCACCGGGTATCAATTCTGATTGATCTGAACACCGTTTTCCAACACTAATATCATTATATTACTCCAAAAGCCTTAACTAAGTTATTGCATACTCCAAAATATATTTAGGAATCAAAAGCTATACCTGCGTCTGTCGTCAGCCCGTTGCTGTCGCTTGCCTCAAAACTAGGCCACAGCTCCGCTATGATGCCTGGATCGCTATGCCACTTCCGGATTCCCAACAGGACGCCTAGAACACCCTAGATCTAAGTTAGAATACTAAGGAATCGAGAGAAGAGAGGAATTCGGTGCGATTGAAATGAGGCCTCGGCACCCCTATTTATAGACAGAGTTTGGATCGTCCGAACCCCACTTCGGAGCCTCCGAACACCTTCGGACCATCTGAACTCGACTTCGGAGCGTCCGAAGTCCCATCCACACGTCAGCCGTGACGTCATCTTTCTGACATAATCAATGACGTAATACTTGATCTCGATCGGACCGTCCGAACCTGCCGACGGAGCGTCCAAACTTGTTCGGAGCCTCCAATCCTGGCTTCGGATCGTCCGATCACGTTCGGAGCCTCCGAACTCCACTTCGGAGCGTCCGATCCGACTTTAGCCTAATTCATTATTTTAGTAATTAATCCCTTAATTACTTCAACTATTGAATTAATTTAATTAAGTTCATAATAATAGTTTTGAAAATCACCATTTTCACAAACTAATTATGTTTCAAGTCAACTTTTAGTTTTGGAACACATTCACAAATTAAAATATACTTTCCCCTTTATTCTCTATTAGAAGTCATACTTCTAAATATTACATATAAACTCTTTTATAAGTTGTTCAACACATTGAACTAATTTTAATCTCAACGCGATCTAGATAGATAGTACTTGTGTGACCCTCAATGGTTCATTGATACAATTAGCAGTGGGTTCACATCTCCATGTGATTCGGGATCAACAAGTCCCTTATGTGAGCATACCCTATATAGCTCCATTCTTATTAATCAACACCTTGATAATAAGAACGTCAGAAAAATCAAGTCTGATAGTACCAAACCAGTCATATTAAATGTCTAGCAGCAACGCTTACATTACTCCCTAGGTATCAAATGATAGTTCCTGCAAGAATCAATCAATTATGGTTAGCGTACAGTACGGTCCCTTAAACTCATATATCCCGATCGATTCGACAACCATTGGCATATCGAGAGTTGTCAATGAATTGATAACTATGTGTCATGTCGTAGTTGCATCGAAGGTGTAATTCAAGAAACCCTTTCTTAATTACCACCTACTCTGATCAGATATTTCAAGCTGCATATGCATGAGAACACATAGGATATCCATACCCGTAGGTAAGCGGTGAATCCCCGACTACAATGCATTGACTCCTATATGTTTCTACACAACACCCAACCTTGCCACCTGATGACCCCATATGAGTTGGTAAACAAGTCAAAGTAAAGCTCTAGCATATAATGTCTCTGTAGTAGCCCGTAACCAAAATCAGTAATTAAGGAATTAATCATAATTACTTGGATAGAGTTCGGAAGCTACGAAGGTGAGTTCGGAAGCTCCGATCAGGATCGGAAGCTCCGAACAAGATCGGAAGCTCCGATCGATATTACGTCAGGCATGACGTGTGGCAAGATCGGAAGCTCCGATCAGGACCGGAAGCTCCGATCACCCCTATCCGGAGTCAACAAGTGATATTTTGACACGTGGCAGATCAGGATCTTCGGAAGCTCCGATGGCAAGATCGGACGTTCCGATCGAGGTTCGGACGTTCCGATCATGGATCGGAAGTTCCGATCATTGTCTATAAATAGAAGGCCAAGGCTTCACTTTCATTTGCCAATTCCGAGTTCTCCTTTCCATTCTAGTCCTTTTGGAGCTGTTCTAGTCTTCTTAGGCTTGGTCCGGAGGTCGGCGAGGCGTTCGGTAGTCGTAGAGGAGTTGTGCCCAAGTTCTGGAGGCATCGACATCAAAGGGCTAACGACGGACGAATATATAGCTTTTGCTTCCTATAAATACTTAGGAGTATGCAATAGCTTAGTTAAGGCTTTTAGAGCACTTTAATGATAGTAGTATCATTTGGCAGTGTAGAGCAGACTATAGGCGTGGACCTAGAGTTGGTAGAGCTTGCACTGTTTTGAGGTACGAAAGTACTGTTCGAGATATCCTGACTGAGTATGCATGTATTATGTGACTGCATGATTTATATGCCATGATATTATGCTGCATTCATTTGCATCTAGCTGTATCTCTTTCGAGATGTCTATTAGTAGGGTTGTACCATATCCTGTTAGTGGATGGACTTCCATCGATTTGGGTCCGGTGTATCCACGGTTATCTCGGTATGGGAGCCACCTCCTGAAGCGATGGCACAGCATGCTACATACCAGGGCCCGGTCTGTCTCTGTTATCCGATCCTTTACCTCGAGTCTATAGGGAGTTCACTTTGCATGCATGTATACTCATACTCTTGTACTGAGCGTTTTATGCTCACGTCTCGTACTCTGTATTTTTTTGGACACCCTATTCCATGGGGCAGGTTTGCGATTGGACGAGGAGGGTGGATCCAGGAGGGGCTAGTCAGTGGATGGCCAGCTGGAGCTTCGTCTAGGTTTTATTACTGTTGTTTGGGTTTATACAGCTATTCGATTTTGTTGTATATTATTGGATAAATTATAGATTCCTTTATTTGGGATTGTATAATGTTTATGGTTTCCGCAGTTTTATTCTGATATCTATTTAAATAAGTTAATTGCATGCATAAGTTCTGTTTAGTAGGTGATCCGGGTAAGGGTCACTACATTTATGGTATCAGAGCATGCAAAAAAATTCTTGGGATTTAGTCTCATCTTGAGGTATTTTTGTAGATGGAAAATCATGACGACCGGAGTTCTCATGGCAGTGTCGGTGGGCGTTGGGGTGATGCCGACCGGGAGCCTCGTCGAGAACGGCGTCATCGTCACCATGATGACGAGCGTTTCACTGTGCGTCGATTCTTAGCTATGGGTCCTAAGCCCTTAGTTGGAGGTGAGTCCCCGGAGGATGCGGAGAACTTGTTAGACCGCATGGAGACGACTTTTCAGACTTTCCAATGCACCGAGGAGCAGAAGGTGGAGACCCTTGGCTATCTTCTGGATGGGCGTGCGCGCAGGTGGTGGAGGTTTACTTCTGCACCTTTTGTTGCGGCGAGAGGAGTGGCCACCTGGGCCGAGTTCCGCACAGCTTTACAAAAGCGGTATTTTCCTCCTGCACTCCGTTAGTCGAAGGCAGGCGAGCTACTGAGTCTGCGACAAGGAGCCATGTCTATCGATGAGTATCAGCAGAGGTTCTTTGATCTGCTATCCTATTGCCCCGAGATTGCTGATAGCTCAGAGATGAAGTATAATCTGTTCCTTCAGGGCCTTAACCCTGAGATCCATGACCGTGTGGCGGTTGGCAACGACATGTCCTACGAGGGTTTGGTGAGCCGTTGCCACCAGGCGGAGGACAGCATTTGGCGGAATAGGTCTTTCCCTCAGTCGAGGCCTGCTAGTTCTTTGGGTCCCCGTGCCCAAACTTTCAAGAAGTCTGGATCTTCTTCTTCCTCTGGTTCTGGAGGTGTTGTCCGTTACGGTAAGAAGGACAAGTGTGATCATTGTGGGAAGAACCATCCATCCGACAAGTGCCACAGAGCTTCTGGAGCTTGTTTCCGTTGTGGAGAGACTGGTCATATCCGGAGGGATTGTCCACTGTCTGGGGGAGGCGGTTCTGGTTCTGGTTCAGGATCGGGTTCTCAGGCCACCGTTCAGCAGAGGTCGCAGGGACAGTCTGCTGGGAGTTCTCATTTGAGGCCACGAGCTTCTGGCCAGGTGTTTTCCCTGAGACATGATCAGGCTGTGGAGGAGAATGAGAAATTCATTGCAGGTACATTTCTGCTTTATGGTATACCTGCTCTTGTACTTATTGACACTGGTGCATCTCATTCCTTCATTTCTGCACGTTTTGTTAAAAGGCATAAGTTACCATGCATTGCACTAGACGTAGTGGTGTCTGTTTCTACTCCGATGGGCCAATCTGCTTTGGCTAAGCGTCTAGTAATGGGTTGCCCTTTAGAGTTCGAAGGGAACATTTTGTTAGCAAATCTCATGGTCCTGGCGATGGACGACTTTGATTGCATTCTGGGAATAGATATGTTGAATACCTATCGAGCTTCAGTGGACTGCTATCAGAGATTAGTACGCTTTCATCTAGAGGGGAGTGAGAGTTGGTTTTTCTATGGTGAGGGAGCGCGACCCCCGATGCCTTTGGTATCAGCTTTGAGAGCCTGTCGAGCTCTAGAGTCTGGCGGGGAAGGCTACCTTATCTATGCAGTTGATTTGTCCGCTGAGAGTATTAGGATAGAGAGCATTCCTGTTGTGGATGAATTTCCAGATTTATTTCCTGATGAGATTCCGGGTTTTCCTCCTGCTAGGGAAGTCGAGTTTGGCATAGAGTTGATGATGGGTACTTCGCCTATTTCTAGAGCACCGTATCGTCTGGCTCCATCAGAGATGCGTGAGTTGAAGAATCAGCTACAGGATCTTTTGGACAAGGGGTACATTCGTCCTAGTGTATCTCCTTGGGGAGCTCCTGTTCTCTTCGTGAAGAAGAAGGATGGGTCGATGCGGCTGTGCATTGACTATCGGCAGCTAAATCGAGTCACTGTGAAGAACAAGTATCCGTTGCCTCGTATTGATGACTTGTTTGACCAGCTGCAGGGCACATCAGTTTACTCCAAGATTGACTTGAGATCTGGGTATCATCAGTTGAGAGTCCGTGATCAGGACGTAGCCAAGACTGCATTCCGTACTCGCTATGGGCATTACGAGTTCCTAGTGATGCCATTTGGTTTGACTAATGCGCCGGCTATATTCATGGATTTGATGAACCGTGTCTTCAGGGAGTATTTGGACAATTTTGTCGTGGTCTTCATTGACGACATCTTGGTGTATTCGCGTAATACGGAAGAACATGTTTCTCACTTGCGGTTGGTACTACAGACTCTTCGAGATGAGCAGTTGTATGCCAAGCTGAGCAAGTGTGAGTTCTGGATGGATAGAGTGGTCTTTCTTGGCCATATCATATCCAGGGAGGGGATTTCTGTTGATCCAAGCAAGATTAAAGCGGTACTTAATTGGTCGCATCCGACGACAGTTGCTGAGATCCGTAGTTTTCTGGGTCTAGCAGGGTATTATCGTCGCTTCATTCTGAATTTCTCTCAGTTAGCTCGACCATTGACGCAGCTTACCCGCAAGGGTGTGGATTTCGAGTGGTCATCCGAGTGCGAGGAGAATTTCTGTGAGCTTCGACGGCGGTTGACTTCTGCGCTGGTGTTGGCATTACCGTCCGGATCTGGAGGGTATGTGGTATACACGAATGCTTCTCTTCAGGGGTTAGGTTGTGTCCTGACTCAGAATGGGCATGTGATCGCATACGCTTCTAGACAGCTGAAGCTTCACGAGGACAACTACCCAGTCCATGATTTGGAGTTAGCAGCCATTGTGTTCGCTTTGAAGATCTGGCGTCATTATCTGTATGGCGAAAAATTTGAGATCTTCACCGACCATAAGAGTCTCAAGTATTTGTTCACTCAGGCGGAGTTGAAAATGAGGCAGAGACGTTGGATGGACTTGCTTAAGGACTATGATTGCGAGATTAAGTACCATCCGGGAGCTGCTAATCTCACCGCTGATGCTTTGAGTTGCAAGGTGCGACTATCCGCACTTCAGACCTGTTCGATGTCTAGTGCGATTAGTGACTGTTGTACTTCAGGTTATACCTTCAAGCATAAGAAAGGTATGCAGAGTATCCAGATGTTTGCGATATTATCTGAGCCAACCTTGTATTCGCGGATCCGAGATGCTCAGATGTCTGATTCAAAGACCCAGCGTTTAGCTCGTCTAGCTAACGAGGGTAGCTCGTCTGGATTTCATTATCAGTCAGATGGCTTTCTGTGTTTGTCTGGTAGGCTTTTGATTCCGCAGGATGAAGAATTGCGAGAGGAGATTTTGTCTCAGGCGCATCGCACTAAGTTGAGTCTTCATCCTGGGAGCAACAAGATGTACAAGGATCTACGTACTCGTTTCTGGTGGAAGGGAATGAAACGTAGTGTTTATCAGTTTGTTTCGAGATGTTTGGTGTGTCAACAAGTCAAGGCAGAGCACCGACGACCTGGAGGATTGCTTCCCAGTCTGCCTATTCCTGAATGGAAATGGGAGTTTATCACAATGGACTTTGTGACCCATTTGCCGGTATCCCCAAGGAACTGTGATGCTATCTGGGTTGTGGTGGACCGACTCACCAAGTCAGCGCATTTCATTGCCTATAGCCGAGAGTACTCTGTGGATCGCATGGCACGGATGTACATTCATGATATCGTTCGACTTCATGGAGTGCCTGTGAGCATTGTCAGCGATCGGGACCCCAGGTTTACTTCTAGATTCTGGGGGAGTGTTCAGCGTGCGATGGGTACTACTCTAAGTTTGAGTACTGCCTATCATCCGGAGACTGGTGGTCAGTCGGAGCGCACTATCCGTACTTTGGAGGATATGCTTAGAGCGTGCGTCATGGATTTTGGTTCAGCCTGGCAGGATCATTTGCCGTTGATCGAGTTCGCTTACAACAATAGCTATCATACTAGTATTGGGATGGAACCTTTTGAGGCGTTGTACGGGCGATGTTGTCGTACTCCACTCTTCTGGGAAGAAGTGGGGGAGAGACAGGCTGAGGGACCGGAGTTTATCCAGCAGGCGATAGACATTGTTGAGCAAATCAAGAAACGGATTAAGACTGCACAGGATCGTCAGGCCAGTTATGCTAATATCAAGCGTAGGCCCTTGCAGTTCGAGGTCGGGGAGAAAGTGTTTCTGAGAGTGTCACCTTTTCGCAAGATTCTCAGATTTGGTCTTAAGGGCAAGTTGTCTCCCAGATTTATCGGTTCGTTTGAGATCTTGGAGAGCATTGGCGATTTGGCTTATCGACTAGCTTTGCCACCGCATCTATCCAGTATTCATGACGTGTTCCACGTATCTCTGTTGCGACGGTATGTGGCGGATGAATCTCATATTTTGCAGTGTTCTGAGGTTCAGGTAGACAAGGATTTGACTTATGTTGAGAAACCTCTTCGTATCCTGGATTATAAGGATAAGGTTTTATGGAACAAAGTCATTCCTTTGGTTTTAGTTCAGTGGCAGCGCCGAGGCACTGAGGAAGCTACTTGGGAGCTTGAGGACAGAATGCGTAAAGACCATCCTGAGTTGTTTTGATTTCATTCTTTAAGTTGTATTCAGTTGCAAACTCTGTAAACATTTGATTTGAATAAAGAATGTTTCTGATTTCTGTATTTGCATTCGGTACTTAAGATCTGATTTCGAGGACGAAATATCTTAAGTGGGGGAGAATGTAGTAGCCCGTAACCAAAATCAGTAATTAAGGAATTAATCATAATTACTTGGGTAGAGTTCGGAAGCTCCAAAGGTGAGTTCGGAAGCTCCGATCAGGATCGGAAGCTCCGAACAGGATCTGAAGCTCCGATCGATATTACGTCAGGCATGACGTGTGGCAAGATCGAAAGCTCTGATCAGGACCGAAAGCTCCGATCACCCCTATCCGGAGTCAACAAGTGATATTTTGACACGTGGCAGATCAGGATCTTCGGAAGCTCCGATGGCAGGATCGGACGTTCCGATCGAGGTTCGGACGTTCCGATCAAGGATCGGAAGTTCCGATCGTTGTCTATAAATAGAAGGCCGAGGCTTCACTTTCATTTGCCAATTCCGAGTTCTCCTTTCCATTCTAGTCCTTTTGGAGCTGTTCTAGTCTTCTTAGGCTTGGTCCGGAGGTCGGCGAGGCGTTCGGTAGTCGTAGCGAAGTTGTGCCCAAGTTCTGGAGGCATCGACATCAAAGGGCTAACGACGGACGAAGGTATAGCTTTTGCTTCCTATAAATACTTAGGAGTA
Source organism: Henckelia pumila (assembly GCF_033568475.1). Classification (NCBI taxonomy): domain Eukaryota; kingdom Viridiplantae; phylum Streptophyta; class Magnoliopsida; order Lamiales; family Gesneriaceae; genus Henckelia; species Henckelia pumila. The sequence goes on from NC_133121.1 coordinate 70,059,244, forward strand.
TGCAATAGCTTAGTTAAGGCTTTTAGAGCACTTTAATGATAGTAGTATCATTTGGCAGTGTAGAGCAGACTATAGGCGTGGACCTAGAGTTGGTAGAGCTTGCACTGTTTTGAGGTACGAAAGTACTGTTCGAGATATCCTGACTGAGTATGCATGTATTATGTGACTGCCTGATTTATATGCCATGATATTATGCTACATTCATTTGCATCTTGCTGTATCTCTTTCGAGATTTCTGTTAGTAGGGTTGTACCCTATCCTGTTAGTGGATGGACTTCCATCGATTTGGGTTCGGTGTATCCACGGTTATCTCGGTATGGGAGCCACCTCCTGAAGCGACGGCACAGCGTGCTACATACTAGGTCCCGGTCTGTCTCTGTTATCCGATCCTTGACCTCGAGTCTATAGGGAGTTCACTTTGCATGCATGTATACTCATACTCTCGTACTGAGCGTTTTATGCTCACGTATCGTACTCTGTATTTTTTTGGACACCCTATTCCATGGGGCAGGTTTGTGATTGGACGAGGAGGGTGGATCCAGGAGGGGCTAGTCAGTGGATGGCCAGCTGGAGCTTCGTCTAGGTTTTATTACTGTTGTTTGGGTTTATACATCTATTCGATTTGGTTGTATATTATTGGATAAATTAAAGATTCCTTTATTTGGAATTGTATAATGTTTATGGTTTCCGCAGTTTTATTCTTATATCTGTTTAAATAAGTTAATTGCATGCATAAGTTCTGTTTAGTAGGTGATCCGGGTAAGGGTCACTACAGTCTCCATGTTGTCCCGGGTCATAAGGACTACTGGTGTACAACCATAAACTAGGACTTCTCCACTCGATAAGTGATAACCACATGGAAAGTCCTTTAGGGAGGGTTGCTCAGTGCACTCTACAAGGAGCACCTATTCTCAAGCTCGAGCATCATTTATCCTTCTTTGTGGCAGCTGAATCGACTAGGAATAGTTTAGAATATACAGTATTACAAATATGAGTTTCATGATAGTCATCACATGACCATCTCATATTCTTTCTACTATTTGTATATTCAAGGGCTTTATCTATGCAGCTAGAATGGATATACAGATAAAGGTGTGCCAAATTAAATAATGTCAAATATTATTAAAATAAAGATTGTCATACAAGAGTTCTCTCAAGGACTATCGACCAACACATTGGCTCGACGGGCACCTACTCTAACAGTACATCCGTGTATTCCAAGATTGACTTGAGGTCATGGTATTTTCAATTGCGAGTTCGAGATGTGGATGTTTTGAAGACTGCATTTTGTACGAGGTATGGTCACTATGATTTTTTAGTGATGCCTTTTGGACTGACGAACGCACCTGCAATGTTAATAGATTTTATGAACAATATCTTCCGCAATTATTTGGACAAATTCTTCATGGTTTTCATTGATAATTTTGATCTTTGCGTATTTTTGTGCCCGCAAGTGCACGGTGTCAAGTTTTAATATTTGATGAGTGGAGTATCGTTCCCACGAGGATTGAAAATTTATATTCACACCAAGTCCTGTAATTAAAATAATCTCAACTTTGTTTAGAAACTCAAAGTTTTAAATTCAATAAAATAAAATAAATTAAACAAACCAGAATTTCAAGGACGGCTTTGGGTACACGATCTGAGACGGGTTCTAGATACCAGATTTCACTCAATTTTCATTCATGTAAATCATATCAATTGATAATATCATCTATACCAATTTATAGGCCAAGAACCCTTAAGTGTTATTTACTGCCTCTCCCGAGCGCCGAGTAAATATTATTATTCTAATGCTAATTTCGATATCCCTATCAAAAATCAAACAAAAAAATAATCAAATCAAGTTCTATGGTTCTCTTTCAATGACTTCAAATGAATTTGTAATCCTCCCGAACTCTAAAAAAATCCTAAAATGTGTTTTCCTATGATCATTTTCAAAATCTTCTCTCCCGAGTGCCAGATTTCAAATAAATATAACAATTAAATTATTAATCATGTAATTGAAAGACAATTAAAACATAAATACAAAAATAAATTGTTAAGAATAAATAATATTAGGCAAAATAATAGTCAAAACATAAAACTCCAATCAAGATCCGTCAATCTCTAGAAACAACCAATAAGTTTATAATGAAATAATTAAACACATAGACATATTCAAAAATCTCATAATAAATCAAGGCAGATAATAAAAATCACAGATTAAAGTTGATTCTCTGTCACCAGATGAATTTTCTCTGTATTGTGATTCGATTATCCCTTTTCGTTCTCCCCCACATCTGAAATCCGTGTCCCAAGCCTACTTGAATGCGTAGTTGTGTGGTTGTGTTGTTTGGGTGCCGCTTTTTCTCCTCTCAATTCTGTTCAAAATATGAGTCTCTTGTACGGCTTCTCTTGCTTGTTGTTTGTCTCTGATGTGTGCAGCTCTTTCCTCTTTTATTGCTCCTCGAAGCCCGTCAAATAAAGCCCGACGATCGAGTCTTTTAAATTTCCGAAATTCTGCACTTTCGTTCTCGCAGCAGCAGAGCTGGAGCACCGGTTTCGGGCGCTGGGGCGCGGATCGTTCTTGTTATTATTTCTTCTCTCGAATAGACTAAGCGCCTAAGCTCTTTAGAATGGCACCTAGGCTCTACCTGTAGCTTCCATTTCACCATCTACGCAAACTTCTTGAATAATTCATAACTGAAGTTCTAGCCGTCATTTCGAGATGAATTTTGACAGTACCTTTAAAACATCCTAAACTTCAATTTGAACGGTGGAGATTTGATTTTATTCTCTCTAACATCCCTAGAAATTTTCTGAAGTTTGTTGTCCGTAATTCATCTTTCCGCTTGTTCTTGCTACTTTTTCTCAAATCCTTGCATCTCACAAAACAACAATAAATACAAATAATATCGAATAGATATATCACAAAAGCCAAGTCAAATCATATATAAATTAAGTGCATAAATTTCAATTATCAAATCCCCCGAACTCACACTTTTGCTAGTCCCGAGCAAAACAATAATAAGTAATATAATCGACCTCCGGATTTTATATTCCAAGATTCAATCCACATGTATGGTAATTTTTTCAAGATTTCTCGTGTGTGTGTGATTTTTCAATCTTGTCTATCCTTATCGCTTTCGATACATTAGTGCAACAAGTTGTTTCATTAAATCATCAACTCCGCTCTCTAGTTTCAAAAGACTTTCTACCAAGTTCAACTTCTACCCACTAAGATCAAAAGGATTTTTCAAGGTATATCAAAGCTTTTTCATAACATCACTGGATTTTTCACTCAATTTTAATTTAGCCCCATAAATTACCGGCAAACTTAGCTATAACTCGAGATATGATTCGAATTTCAATCAACTCGTCTATAGCCCGGATGGAGCATCAACCCCATTTTATCCGCAAACTTAGCCATGGATTGGTGATTAGGATTTCAATCCCTTTTCAGGCCCGGATGGAGTTGTTTTAGCAAAACAAATTTATATGTTGCTTTTGCAACTTTTTAGTTTTCAATATATTTTCCTAAATCATTTCTAAGCTTGTAGAAGTCTACCTCGGTTTCAAGTATAAATCACCAAAGTTAAGAATCGAATCATCCAATTCACCCACAAAATCATAAAGTTTCTCTAATAACTAGGGTCTAGACAATCAATGCATAGTGAAATTTTGTGAGAACTCAAGATTAAATATAGCAAACATTGACACAAAAAATTATTTTCATCATAGGCCAACACAATTAGAAATCATGTCTTTAACTCAAAGTAACTTATAAAAAAATTTCAAAATTTTCACATATCCCCCCAAACATAAATTGTTCATTGTCCTCAATGTACAAAAGTAAAATAAAACCAAGGACACGTACCTTGGGTACCAAGCTTCAATACTCGACACCATCTTGATCATTCCTAACTCTTCTTTCGGGGTATCTCTTAAACTCTTTCATCTCCACAATTTTCACCTACACAACTCAACATTATTATTTATGTCTAGTCTCAACATGCACAAAAATAATAAAACAAAAACAACCAAAGAAAGTAAAAATAAAGAAAATAAAAAAACTATCTTGGGTTGCCTCCCAAGAAGCGCTAAGTTTATAGTCCATAGCCCGATTATACTCTCAATCTAACCCGTTTTCTCTTTGGTGGAGGATTTTCCCTTTTCCTTCACCCTCCAAACATACTCGACAATCTTCTTAAATTTTTCTTTCTTTCTCTTCTTCTTCTTTGGCACCTTCAGATCATTCTCTTTGGGCAATTCTACTTTACTCTCTATTTCACAACAACTCTCCATATTCTTTGCTTGCTTGATCATGAACACCCTTTCCGTAGATGGATTTCTATCCTCCTTGAACACGTTAAAAATAACTTGCTCACCATCAAATCCCATCGACAAATAACCTTTCTTTACATCAATCTTGGTTCAGCAGTAGCCAAGAACGATCTCCCGAAAATCAATGGCATATTTGCATCCTCCTCCATATCTAACACAAAAAAATCCGCAGAAATAATAAATTTATCTATTTTTACCAGAACATCCTCAATGATTCCATGCGGATATGTGATAGATCTATCAGCTAGCTGATATGCGATCGTCATGGGCTTCACCTCACCAAGTTCTAAGCTCCTTAAAACAGACAAAGACATCAAGTTAATGCAAGCTCCTAAATCACAAAGTGCATTATTAAAATTAGAAGAACCAATAGTGCAAGAAATCATAAAAATCCCTGGATATTTTAATATTTTTTGGTAGCTTTTTTTGCAGGATAGCACTGCACTCCTCAGTCAGGTTCACTGTCTCGAACTCCTCCAACTTCTGCTTCCTCGACATCACTTCCTTCAAGAATTTAGCATATTTTGGCATTTCTAACAAAGCATCGACAAACGGAATATTGATGTGAATTTTTTTGAATATCTCCAAAAATTTCTAGAATTGCTCGTTCAATGCCTTTTCCTTGAACCTGTGTGGATATGGAAGTGGTGGCTTATACATTGGTTTGGGCTCAGGTTCACTTTGCTTCTCCTCAACCTCTTCCTCAACTTTCTTCTCTTCAACTACATCATCTTTAGTCCTCTCAGATGTCTCACTCTCAAGTTTTCTTTCTTCAGTACCTACATGTTTCCCTTACCGCAACTCTATCGCCTTGCGATGTTCAATGGGATTCACTTCTGTATTACTTGGGAACTGACCTCGATTATTATCTTCAGTGCATTTTCTAGCTGCCTAATTTGAGTCTCCATGGAATTCATCATAGCACCCATATTAATCACATGCGTCTCGAAACTATCAAGACGAGACTCAGTTCTTGCCATCCTCTTACCAGATTCCTGAACAAAAGTACTAAGCACGTCCTTCGAAGAAAGCTTCCCTTCTCCCTTTTTTGCATAAGAAAAATTTTCATTTTTACGCAATTCAGGATGAGAAGAATTAGGAATAGGGTTACCTCGATAGCCTCCATAACCTCTTTGGTTGATGTACTGAGCTTGTTCAGGAGGATGAGATTCCTCGATGGCGACCGACACACCTGCTGAATCTGCGACATTCACCTTGTTCAATGCAGTCACTTGCGTAGTCAAAGCAGATAACTGAGCCGATATAGAGGTGAGAGGATCCACTACATATACAACTTTATTGACTCCCATACGTTCAGAAGGCCATTGAAAACTATTGATCGTCATCTGTTCTAGCATATCATAGGCCTGAATTTGATCTTTAGAAAAATGGTTCCTCCAGCCGCATAATCCACTGACATCCTTGTAGGCGTGTTCAATCAATTGTAGAAAAGCTCGATTTGCTCCTAATCTGCAAAATTGTGGTTAGGACAACGTGTCAATAAATCTTTGTACATTTCCCACGCTTCATATAATTTCTCAGAATCCATCTGCCGGAAGGTACTAATTTCGATCTTCAATTGAGAGCAATTGGCAGGTGGAAAATATTTCGCAAGAAATTTGACTACTATTTCCTCCCAGTAGTTATGCTTCCCAACGACAGTGATTGTAACCAACTCCTAGCCTGGTCCATGAGAGAAAATGGAAACAAACGTAAGCATATAATATCCTCAGGAACTCCATTCATTTTTACCGTGTCAGTAATTTCCAAGAAAGTCCGCATGTGAAGATGAGGATAAGCTGTGGCACTCCCGTTGAATTGGTTCTGATGAACCATATTGATCAATGCCGGCTTCAACTCAAAATTGTTCGCATTGATAGTTCCTCGAGCAATTCTAGAATAGTGGGCCTTGATAGTAGGTTGGAAGTGATCTCTGATAGGCACTAAGGGAGCTTGTTGTGCATTTTCTTCAGCCATCGTATTTAATTCTTCTCTTCTTAATATTCTCAAAGCTCTTGCAGTGCGTTCGATCTCCAGATCAAACAGTAAAGGATTAGCGTTTTGAGATCTTCGCATACGTTGCACGCAAGAAAAATTAAAAATTAATCAGTAACAAAAAATAAAAATAAAGAAAAACTCTAAATTAAAATCTAGACTAATTGGTAACAAGACTAAAACAAAATCAACAAATTACTCCCCGAAAATTGTGCCAAAAACTTGTGACAAAATTTACGCTCGCAAGTGCACGATGTCAAGTTTTAATATTTGATGAGTAGAATATCGTTCCCAAGAGGATTGAAAATTTATATTCACACCAAGTCCTATAATTAAAATAATCTCTTCTTTGTTTAGAAAATCAAAGTTTTAAATTCAATAAAATAAAATAAAATAAACAAACCAGAATTTCAAGGACGGCTTTGGGTACACGATCTAAGACGGGTTCTAGATACAAGATTTCAATAAATTTTCATTCATGTAAATCATATCAATTGATAAAATCATCTACTCAAATTTATAGGACAAGAACCCTTAAGTGTTATATACTGCCTCTCCCGAGCGTCGAGTAAATATTATTATTCTAATGCTAATTTCGATATCCCTATAAAAAATCAAACAACAAAATAATTTAATCAAGTTTTATAGTTCTCTTTAAGTGACCTCAAAGGAATTTGTAAGCCTCCCTAACTCTACAAAAATCCTAAGTTGTGTTTTCCTATGATCCTATTCAAAATCTCCTCTCCCGAGCTCCATATTTCAAATAAATATAACAATTCAATTATTGATCAAGTAATTGAAAGACAATCAAAACAAGAATACACAAATAAATTGTTAAAAATAAATAATATTAGGCAAAATAATAGTCAAAACAAACTCCAATCAAGATCCGTCAATCTCTTGAAAAAACAAATAAGTTTATAATGAAATAATTAAACACATAGACATATTGAAAAATCTCATAATAAATCAAGGCATAAAATAAAAATAACATATTAGAGTTGGTTCTCCTTCCCTAGATGAATTTTCTCTGTCTTGTGATTCGATTATCCCTTGTTGCTCGCTCCCACGTCTCAAATCCGTGTCCCAAGCCTACTTGAATGTGTAGTTGTGTGGTTGTGTTGTTTGGGTTCCGCTTCTTCTCCTCTCAATTCTCTTCAAAGTGTTCGTCTCTTGTATGGCTTATCTTGCGTTTTGCGTGTCTCTGATTTGTGAAGCTCTTTCCCCATTTATTGCTCCTCGAAGCCCGTCAAATAAAGCCCAACGATCGAGTCTTTGAAATTTACAAAATTCTGCACTTTCTATCTCGCGGCAGCAGCGCTGGAGAACCAGTTTCGGGCGCTGGCGCGCTGATCGTTCGTATTATTTTTTTTCTCTCGAACAGACTAAGAGCCTAGGCGCTACTTGTAGCTTCCATTTCACCATCTGCGCAGCCTTCTTGAAAAATTCATAACTTAAGTTCTAATTGTCAGATCAAGATGAAATTTTGACAGCAGCTTTAAAACATCCTAAGATTAAATTTTAATGGGGGAGATTGGATTTTATTGTATTTAACATCCCAGTAATTTTCCAAAGTTTGCTTTCTGTAATTTGTCTTTTTGCTTTTTCTTGCTACTTTTTCTCAAATCCTTGCATCTCACAAAAACAACAACAAATATGCATAATATCCACTAGATACATCACAAAATCCAAGTCAAATCATATATAAATTAAGTGAAAAATTTTAGTTATCAGTACTGTTGATGAACATGCGCAGAACTTTAGGTAGGTACTGCAAACTATCTATGAGTAGCAGTTATATGACATGTTCAGCAAGTGCGAGTTTTAGGTTGACAGAATAGTGTTCCTCGGTCATGTCATTTCTTGGGATGTTGTTTCAATGGAACCGAGTAAGACTAAAGCTATATTCAACTGGTCACGTCCAACGACAGCTTTAGATATTCGTAACTTCTTGGGTTTAGCAGGGTACTATCGATTATTCATCGAGAATTTCTCACAAACTTCTAGGACACTTACGTATTTGACAAGAAATGTTGTTCCTTTTGTCAGGTCAGCCAATTGTGAGCAGAGCTTGGGATTGTGCTAGTGCGAGTTCTGGTTTGACAGAATAGTGTTTTGGATTGACAGAATAGTGTTCCTTGGTCATGTCATTTCATGGGATGGTGTTTCAATGGAACCAAGTAAGACTGAAGCTATATTGAACTGGTCACGTCCAACGACAGCTTCAGAGATTCGTAACTTTTTGGGTTTAGCAGGGTACTATCGATGATTCATCGAGAATTTATCACAAACTTCTAGGACAGGTGCGTAGTTGATTAGAAAGGTTGTTCCTTTTCTCTGGTCAGCCGATTGTGAGCAGAGCTTTGATGACTTGAGGATTCAACTGACTATCGCACCTGTTCTGGCTTCACCATCTGGATCCGAGGCTATGTGGTTCATACAAATACATCTCTTCAAGGTGTGGGTTGTGTGCTGACACAGAATGGGCATGTGATTGCATATACTTGTCGACAGATGAAGACCCATGATGTGAACTGCCCAGTGCACAATCTAAAGCTTGCAGTGATCGTGTTTTCACTAAATATTTGGCTTCATTACCTTTATGACGAGCGTTTCGAGATCTTTTCAGACCACAAGAGTTTGAAGTAGTTGTTCACTCAGGCTGAGTTGAACATGCGACAACGTCGTTGGATGAATCTTCTCAACGATTATGATTGTGAGATCAAGTACCATACAGGTTCTGCAAATCAAGTTTCAGATGCACTTATCCATAAGGTGTGTATTAGTGCTCTTTACACTAGTGTAGTATCTAGTGCAGTCCATGAATGTTGTTCTTTCAGTTTCATGTTCAGACACAAGAAAGGAAAGTGAATCCGAGTTTTGATGTTAGATGAACCATCATTGTTTGCCCGTATCCGGCAAATTAAGTTTTTGGATCTGAAGACGCTGAAGTTAGCTAGGATTGCTCGGGGAGACAACGCATCTGGTTTTTATTTTCAGACTGACAGATTGTGTGTTTTGTCTGGTAGAGTTGTTGTGCCTAATTATTTGACCTTACGAGATGAGATTTTGTCCAGTATCATCGTAGTAGATTCACCATGCACCTAAGAAGTGCAAAGATGTACAAAGATCTATGTACAAGGTTTTGATACAAAGGTATGAAGCATAGAGTTTACAAGTTTGTCTCTTGATGTCTTGTTTGTCAGCAAGTCGAGGCTAAGCGTTGTTGACTGGGTGGAATGATTTAAAGTTTGAAGATTCCAGAATGGAAGTGGGAGCATGTGACGATATATTTTGTCACCCACTTGCCAATGTCCTCCAGGCCATGTGATGCTATTTGGGTAGATGTGTACAGGCTGTCCAAGTCCACACACTTTATTCCGTATAACCACGATTTCACTTTTGATCGCATGACGCGGTTATAAATCCAGGAGATCGTGTGATTTCTTGCAGTCCCTTTAGGAATAGTTGTCAATAAAGATCTGAGGTTCACCTCACGATTTTGGGGCAGCTTTCAGCGAGCCTTGGACACTACTTTGAGTTTGAGTATTGCATATCATCCAGATACTGACTATAGTTGCCCGACTGAGAATTAAGTTAATTTAATACCTAAACACAATTAAGAGGTTCTCATTTGTGTTTAAGGAGTTGTAAATTGGATTCAATATGATTAGAAATGGTTTCGAGGGTTTCTAGTAATGGGACAGTGCGGAAGCTCCGAAGAGCACTTTGGAAGTACCAAACCAGTTCTGAGCCAGAGTTGGTAATCGGAAGCACCGAAGTGCAGTTATGAAGCTCAGATCTCATGTCAATCATTCATGGTATGGTTTTGATTTGGTGATATGACTTGAGAGAGTTCGGAAGCTTCGAACTAAAATTCGTGGGTCTGAACTGTGTCTGAAACAGTGTATTTTCCAATAAATGACACGCGTTTGTTAGAGGGAGTTCTAAAGGATGATCGGAAGTTCCGAAGTGCGTTCGGAAGGTCCAAACTAAAGATCGTATGTTTTGATCAAGGTCTATAAATAGGGGCCGAGAGCTCATTCTTCCTTGGTAATTTCCATATCTTCTCTCTCATTTCCTGTTCGATTCTAGTGGATTATAGGCGTCGTTTCAGAGGCCAATCGATAGCGAGGTGCTACCAAGATCGTATTGGAGTTGTGCCTAGGTTTTGAGGCCATCTACATCAAAGGACTGACTACGAATGTGGGTATAACGCTCTAATCTTATTAGCTTCAGTGAATAGCTATTATTCGAGTTAAGGATTTTATAAGTGTTTAGTGATACGATGATTATCTATTTATAGGCTTGGACTAGAGAGCCAGTATCGCTAGGTTTCTTATTATGAGGTAAGGATGAACTATCCGAGATACCTGGTTGAGTATGCATGTTCTATGTTTGCATGGTTTATATGGAGTATATGTCATGACTTATGTGCAATTATCATTTCACGATTATTATACTGCATACATATCACGTTGATCCTACACCTTGATATTATTACCTGTAGAGGGGTTGCACAGCCCCAAAGTTTAGTGGATGGATTCCGTGGATTTGGGTTCGGATATTCTACGTATTTCTTATGGTATGCGAGCACCTCCTAATGCGACGGCCCAGTGTGCTGCATACCATTGCGCCATTTGTTGAGCAAGAGTCTCAATCGTGATAGGTTTCCGGTACCCGTTCATTTTCATTTACCATTAATAACATGTGTATACACATACTTTCATACTGAGAACTGTTAGTTAACGTCCTCGGTTTTAGTTCTGGACACCTCATTCTACGGGAAAAGACTTATGTTGGACGGACTAGGAGGTAGCGGTCGTTGATCTGCAACAGGTGGATTTTACTGTACTTTTTTTCATTTGTGGGATTTAGAATTACTTTTTGATGAGGTTGTATAGCATTTATCAAAATTTTTCATTATGGACGGTTATATTCTTGCCTGCAGTTTTAGTTGATGTTTAAGTTTCTGCTAGAGGTGGTTTACCACCGAGAACAGAGGTAGTTTACTACCGTCATAGAGGTGGTTTTTTCCACCAAGCACAGAGTAGTTTTACTACCAGCATAGAGGTGGATTTATACACCGCCACGTACGATGGTTCTAAGACTGATCAGTCACTCATGATTACGAGTCACACTCATGGATATAACCTACATTGTTCTTTATGATTATGACATGCTCAAATTATGTTATGTATTATATGATATAGCACATGAATATTATTTTATGATGAAAGTTATGACATGGAAGAATTAATGATGTATTATTTTAAGAGCATGCATGCATATTCATGATGAGTATATGTATTAGTATTATTATGTGCTTATGTGTGATTTTTAAACCTTGTTATTATGAGATAAAACATGTTGGACCTCTAGGCTCACTACGCTTATATGGTGCAGGTGAGTATGATGATTTAGTTGATGACATGGTTGCTCCGACCGGCGGTGAGTGCCTATGAGTTCACACGCAGACGGCACCCGTGACCGATGCTATTAGTGTTTTTATGTCATGAAATTTTTATCAGTTCTTTTAAACAAGATTTCTGCTTATTTATATTTTTATGGGGTTTGAAAACAGTATTTTTATTTTATTATGCATGCATGGCAAATTATTTGATATTATTTATTTCAAACGGAAGATGTTGAGATTTATTTAAGTGTTTGTCAGTTACAAGATATTTTAAATATTTATTTAAGTTATTTATCCAATTTTAAATTAAATGTTTATTTAAAGTATTTATACATATATGTATGGGCATATATGTATAATTAATATTTTTACATTATTAATATTTTTTAAAAAAAAATTCCTAGCATTTTATTAGATCCAGTCGTTTCAGTTGCTATCAGAGCACGGTCCTTGGAGGGTGTTTAGTCTGCTACGTGAAGCTTAAAAACCACACTACCGGTCTGTAAGTTTAAATGTTTTAAGTGATGTTTTATGTAGGTGACACATGAATTATGTTATGAGAATTTTATGTTATAAAAATTTGAAGTATGAAAGTTTTAAAATAAAATGCTTAGTTATGCATTGCGGTTACGTAAGGGATTTATGGAAATTATAGTATCTCTCTGAATCGTGTTTTACGACAGGATGACCTCAAGGAATTTCGAAATTTGGGATTTAAGTTTAACATTTGAAATTTTGAAGTAACTTATTGATTTAAGTTAGTATGATTTCATGGGTGAGTTATTAAATATATTGTGGGATTATCACATAGAGTTGTTTTATAAATTTAATATCTAACTCGTGGGATTTTTTTTTTTAAGATACTATGTGGCATTAAATTTTTATGAAAAGGTAGGAATCTTTCTAAGAAAATTAACATGGGTATTATGAGATATTAATTGTATTGTTACTATTTTAAGTTATTTTCTTATAATGGATGTTAGTTGAAGTTAACTAAGTGACTAGCTTGTTTAGAGATTGATAGACGTAAGTTTTGTCAGTTAATTAATGAGTCTTAACTCATGCAAGGACTGTGGATAAGTTTAAAGTATTATTGCAAGCTATGTGATCATCGAGTTGGGAATGTTGCATGCTAGAAATAGATAAAAGGGTTTAGAAAACAATTATAGCTCTAATTGATAGCTTCAAACCTATCTATCTAAAGATTTATGTTTCTATTTTCTGTACCACATAAGGAGGTCATAGTATTGGTATTGAATATGGGTGTGTTTGAAAAATAAATTTTTAAATACAGTTTAAAACATTTCCTTAATATTTTGATTTCTGTTTTCTTTAAAATGTCTATCGACGATGGATTTTGGTTTTGCTACTTGATCATATTTCGGTGGTTGTTGGTTATAACTGGTGATGGTGTTTTGCATTGTTAGGACTTGTTTCCTAGTATGAGAAGTTAATGATTAAGTGGGGTGAATTGAGACGTAAGTTAAAATGTTGGAGAAACATTAGTTTGAGTAGAGAAGAGTCTAGAAGTCGAGTTAAGAAAGCCATTAGATTAAGCAAGCTATGATACCATTTTTTTTATTCTTTCACTTGTTGTCATGTTGCTTTTGGATTGGGTTCGGTTTTGAGTTGGAAGTATAGTCAGGACTTGATTTTAGTTTTTAAGATGCATGCCAGTGGGATAGATAACACATGAGTAGTGTGTTCTTGTAATCAACAGTATACGAAATTGCCAATCGGTTTTGTTAGAATTCTATAACTAATAAAATTATTATTGTCCAATCCAGGGGTTGTCGTGGTTTTTCCAGTGGCTGTAAAAAAAATTAAGTTTTTGCTTCTTTAAGTTACTACTACATGGTTGATGGATGCAGATAGCCTAGTTACAATAACTTGTTATAAGTTGAGGTGTCGGCTGTTTAAGTTGCTGTCTTTTTAGAGTTTATGGTTTGATATTTGATTATTGGGTATAAGTCAGAGTTTAGGACTCGCAAAGAATTTGTGGTAGAGGGTCGGACATATGAAATTTTGGAAGAGAGTTTAAATAATTTTAGAAGCTTGAATAAGTCTAGTGGGTCGAAAGTGGAATTATGTGGGAACAATGGTTTACGCGTATAGGTTATGATTTTTAAGATTTAGTTTTGACGAGAAACACGGTTGATATGCGATGTTATTTTGAGTTTGCACGATAAAGTTTTGCTAAGATAAGTTTAATATAGGAGTTGATATTTTAAGTGTCATGTTTAAATGACAAGATTGTGAACAAAAGTTCGGTTCGTGAATATTGAAAGATAGATAAGTGGAGTGTATAAATAGGTAATCAATAAAGCTTTGGTATAATACGATTGTTGTGCTTGGGGAGATGCACGTAGAGTTAATATTTGGGCTTTTATGTATAAGCTGAGGTAAGCATGTGATGTAATTTTATTATAGTACTAATAATTATTTAAAATGTCAAATTTGGTTGGCAGTAAGATATAAATAAGTTGTAACAATTCTCTTTACGAGGTGTTTAGCAGCAAAAATTTATAAATGTAGGCTTGATTGAGGTAAAGAGGATGCATGAAAAGAATAAAAATATGTAGTTTATCAGAGTGCGCAACGAAACATGACTCTTGGAGATACTGAAACTTGGGAACTAGTTATATAAATGTGAGTTTAGTAAACTAGAATATTGAGAGACTTCGATATTAGAATTTGATCAGTCGAATTTCGAGGACGAAATTCCATTTAAGGGGAGGAGAATTGTAACGCCCGAAAATTTGATTACGTAAATTCGCATGCATAATTAGGAAAATTTAATTATTTAAAATTTAGAAATAAGGGTTAAATGAGATTTATGTGTATTATGTGATGTATGTGCATGATTTAAATTATTTTAGCATTTAACCCATGATTATGGAAAGTTTAGATTTTTAAAAAATTTATTATTTTGATCGCGTAGACGGGACCGTGGACGGACGACATATTGATTTTTCATCCCAATTATTTTATGAGATTTTTTGTAGCCATAAAATATTATTTTAAGGTTTTAATTCCCAAAAATTTATGGCATTTTATATATGTATTTTAGAAAACCCATTTTTAGCCAAATTAAGCCATCTTAATGACTTTTATTAATTCTTAAAAATCCTTTAAACTAATATTTCGAGATTTTGAATTTTATTAACAGATTTAATATTTTAGTTAGGAGTTTTAAATATTTATTTCATGGTATATTATCTACCTAATTAATTTATACTAAATATACCTAAAATTATCTCCCAAGTACCCTAAATTCTACCCTAATCCCACGCCCTATTCTCCTTAGCCGACACCCCATCTCCCTCACCTTCTTCTTCATAGTTTTCTACAGAAAACTCAGCCCCATAGACGTAGCTTTCCAGATTTTTAAAGAAGTTTTTGGAGGTCCGCCATCCCAGAGCCGTACACGCGGTTGTAACCTCAAATAAAATCCAAGGCATGTTGAATTATCTCGTTTCAACACCATATAAGCTATTCTCTTCCTTTTTATGTTTTAAATCATCATTATTGAAGGTTATATGTGGATTATGTACGACTTTTCGTTCATGTCATGAACAGTCCACAATTTTGGTTGCTTTCATGATTCATGCTCACGTTTTATGTCATGGAAGGGTCCAGGCTGTTGCTCTACCTATGGGGTCGTGTCTTAGGGTCCCTATAGTTGAGGGGTTTGAGTGGTGTGAGCCATGGGTGGCCCGAACCAAAGCAGGAATAGATGGTGTACAGGTAGTGCACAGCTTAAGGTTCTGAAGAAGAAGACTTCGTTATCCTTCCTCGGGCCACTATTTTGGGTGTGGTTTGAAGGGTTTGAACCCTCTAGATGTTGGCTAGGATTGGGGAGTGGTTTCACGGTCATTGGTGGTTGGTGCAGGGAGAACAAGCGGATTTACGGTAACCGCTCAGGGATGCGCGCAAGCTGGGGGAACAGCCTGTTGCAAGTCTTCGGTCTCCTTCCTCGGACCACCGTTTGGGCTGATTAATGGCTTGATGCAAACATTTGTATGTGGGCTATGTTTATAGGGTGGTTCTCCAGCCGGTGGTGGCCGGAGCCGGGCGGCCTCCGGCCTTCTTTAATGCTGCTCACAGCCGAGGGTGAGCAAGGAAGGGCGGATCGGGTTTGGGGGCTGGGGGAAGGCTGGGTCGGGTCAGGGGGTTCGGGTCAGGTCTAAAATGTCACGGGTCATGTTAGTTGGGTTCGGGTCAGGGTTAGGTGAGTCGGGCTCGTTTATTTTAATTTTTAAGTAATTATTAGTTTAAGTGGTTTTTGGGCCAAATTAAATGTTTAGAAAATTATTTGGGCCTCCAAATAATTTTATTTGGATCATAAATAATTTATATAAATTAGCCCAATGATTTTTTTATGGGCTTGGGAGCCCATGGGAATTATTGGTTCAGTCTGTGAATTTTTGGGTTTTTCTGTGATTTTATTGGGTTTAAATAAGTTATTGAGCTTAATTATTTTTATTTAGGTTCAATTATGTTTAAGTGACCAACAGTCTGGGACATATTATGATGTTTAGGTTTAAAATTAAGTTAATGAGCTAGTCTAGGAATTTATGGGCTTAAATTTAAGTGACCAACAGTCTGGACAATCCCATGAAAAAAAAATAAACTAAGTCTGAATATATTTTTAATTTATTTTATGCATGAAGTTTATTTTAAGTATAAGTATATATAAGTTATGAAAATAATTAAATATATATTACGGACACGTTTTTAAGTGCATGCATACATGAAATAATTTTATGATGTGTTTATGATTGAGATTGAGCATGAAAAATATTTTATGGAAATTGAAGTGATGTGGCAGCATAGAGGTGGTTTACCACCGATCACAGAGGTAGTTTACTATCGTCATAGAGGTGGTTTTTTCCACCGAGCACAGGGTAGTTTTACTACCAGCGTAGAGGTGATTTTATCCACCGCCACGTACGATGGTTCTTAGACTGATCAGTCGCTCATGATTACGAGCCACACTCATGGATATAACCTACACTGTTCTTTATGATTATGACATGCTCAAATTATGTTATGTATTATATGATATAGCACATGGATATTATTTTATGATGAAAGTTATGACATGAAAGAATTTATGATGTATTATTTTAAGAGCATGCATGCATATTCATGATGAGTATATATATTAGTATTATTATGTGCTTATGTGTGATTTTTAAACCTTGTTATTATGAGATAAAACATGTTGAGCCTCTAGGCTCACTACGCTTATATGGTGCAGGTGAATAAGATGATTTAGTTGATGACATGGTTTCTCCGATCGACGGTGAGGGCCAATGAGTTCACACGCAGATGGCACCCGTGATCGATGCTATTAGTGTTTTATGTCATGAGATTTTTATCAGTTCATTTAAACAAGATTTCCGCATATTGACATTTTTATGGGGTTTGAAAACAGTATTTTTATTTTATTATGCATGCATGGCAAATTATTTGATATTATTTATTTCAAACGGAAGATGTTGAGATTTATTTAAGTGTTTGTCAGTTACAAGATATTTTAAATATTTATTTAAGTTATTTATCCAATTTTTAATTAAATATTTATTTTAAGTATTTATACATATATGTATGGGCATATATGTATAATTAATATTTTTACATTATTATTATTTTTAAAAAAAATTCCTAGCATTTTATTAGATCCAGTCGTTTCATTAAGGGTTGGTAATTACTCAATTTCGGGGCTTAATAGAACTTCAAAAATAAGAATTGGGCTTCCAATATTTGGGCCAGTTTGGACGGTCCAAAGAGAACTTCGTACGATCCGAACTCAGTAGTCTGGGGGCTCCGATTGTGCCTTGTTGACTTCGGAGTTAAGGGGCGATCGGACGGTCCGAACCAGGATTTGACAGTCCGAGCTCCCTTATGCCAAGCAAGCAGGATTACTCAGCCATGGATTTCGACAAGTTTCAAGCTTAGGACACTTCGGACAATCCAAAATGACGATCGGACAGTCCGAACTCGACGTGTTTTGCTTGCAGACAGTGACTTGGATCGGACGATCCGAACCCGATTTCGGAGGATCCGAACTTGACCGGGAATTTTCCTATAAATAGGGGTCTTCAGAATTCATTTTGAATTACGAATTCCCGAGTTTCCTTCTTCTGTTATATAGTGTGAGATATACACTTGATGGCTCTATCAGTTATTATAGAAGTTCAAGAATAACCAAGGTGTGGTTATAGTCATCCGGGACTAGCGACTCCAAAGGGCTTACTACGGACGAAGGTATGGTCCGGGAATCTATTTAAGTTTTGGGAGTACTTATTAGCTTAGTTAAGGCTTATAGAGCTTGTGTAGTGATATGATGAACTTTTGAATATAGGCTTGTGACCTAGGATCCTACTAGACTTGAACTAGCCTAGAGGTATGTACACATTGACTGAGAGTTTCAGCGAGTATACATGTTTATGTGTTGCATTTATTTGGCATTTATGATATGATGTGATATATAATTTACCGCTTTCCATATTCATATGTCATGTGCATATACACGTTGAGCCTATACCTTGTTATACCTAATTATAGAGCCGCTCAGCTCTATACTTGTTATTCTGTCACTGAGAGTACCGCGATGGCGGGGACATGTATGTCTGACTACTCTAGTGTACTAGACGAGTGTGGTTGTACCCAGAGGTTGATCCATGAGGTTACAGCACTCATTTGGCACCTGTACTGAGCATGATTTATCAGATGATCCTTTACCAGTCATCACGGTTGCATGCATCGTATACATATGTTTACTCATGTTTATGTACTGGGCGTTAGCGCTCATGTCTTAGTTGTTATCTTGGACACCCCATTCCATGGGGCAGGTCGCAGGATGGACGTTGCTGAGAGTTAAAGACAGGACTAGGGAGCAGGAGCCTTGAGGAGTTATTTATACAGCAGGATTTGATATAGCTGTATAATGTTTACTTTCTAGTTGTTTAGATATGGTTGTATCCTACAGTATTAAGCCTTGAACTTTTGTACTAAGCTGATATGTAAATTATGGGTTATGTTTCCGCACGTTTTACTCTATTAAGCATTCTTGCTTTATTAAGTTTAATGCATGCTATTAGTTGTTAGTTAGTAGGTGATTTAATGCAGGGTCACTACATCGTTGAACTATCGATGCCAAAATTTTAGAGCTCAAGCATGCACTTATTAATATGGTTCAGCAAAATCAATTTAATGGGAGAACCAGAGCTGATCCTCGTCTGCACCTGAGAACCTTCTTGGAAATTACTGATACGGTAAAGATGAATGGTGTTCCTGAAGATATTATTCATTTACGTTTGTTTCCTTTTTCTCTCAAGGATCAGGCTAGGAGCTGGTTGCAGTCGTTGCGTCAAGGAAGAATCACTACTTGGGAGGACATGGTTGTTAAATTTTTAGCGAAGTATTTTCCACCAGCCAAGTCCACTCAGTTGAAAATCGAGATCAGTACTTTTAGGCAGCTGGTGAAAGAGTGGGTGCCCGGTGAGCCAACTTGTGGCTAAGGGCTTTGATGACTCTTTGTATAAACAATATTTTGTTTAATATTATTTACACTTTTATTAATGGCAATGACTTTATCTTTCTTCATATTGTTATATTGTGATATACTATTGTTGTTTTGATAAAGACCTTGAATATACTATAGTGTATGTAAGATGTGGTAGAACATGGGGATGTCTATCATGAAACACATCTTATAGTCACTGTATATTCTAAACTGTTCCTAGTCGATTGAGCCGTCCGATAATAAGGATAAGGATTGCTCGAGTTTGAGACTAGCATTTGCGATGCAGAGTACCACGTTTCATTGGTAGGGAACATAGAGATGTTCGAAGCATGCAAATGGATATTCATATGATGAATGATCGAACTACCCTATCCGGACTTTCCAAGTGGTTATCACTTATCGAGTGGATAAAGTCCGCGGTTTTGGTTGTACACCATTAGTCCTTACTACTTGAAACATCGTTGAGGCTCTATATGCTAGTACTGTGCTTTGACTCGTTTACCGACTCTATTGGGGTCATCAGGTGTCAGGATTGGGTACAGTTACAACACATATAGGAGTCGATGCTTTGTTTTCAAAGATTCACCACATACTTGCGAGTGTGGATATCCTATGCGATCTGAGGAGATATTAGTGTGACGAATCTCTGGCCAGAGTACATGATGTGGTTTAAGAAATGGTTTCTTAGTAGCACATGCGATGTCACTATTTGATCTTCAAGATGTATTGCATAGTTATCGAATCTCGAACGACTCTCGATTTACCAATGGTTGTTGATTCGATCGGGATATATGGATGAAGGGACCGTACTGTACGCTAACCAAAATCTATTGGTTCTTGCAGGCACTATCAGTGATACCTAGGGAATCATGGGGCGATGTTGCTAGACGCTCTTACCATGATTCGATGGGCAAGTCGGAAATTGTTGTTCCGAGTCACAAGGAGTTGTGAGCCCACGGCTAGCTGTATCCCTGAACCATTGAGGGTCACACAGAGTAATGGATTTTTAATCCCCGTTGAGATAGTTAAATTTAAAGAGTTAAATTTAATGAACAAAGAAGTTGGACTTCTTAATTAAGAGTAGAGGAGTAAGATTTCCTAAAATGATATAGGGATGGGCATTTTTGGAAATCACTGAATTCGGATTCAGAAAAATTTATCTTGACTTTAAAAGGTGCAGAAATGGTTTCTGTGCACATTGGTGAAATCGGTTTATCAATCGGAGTCATGATAAATTTTATATTAATTTCTGAACATGCGGGCTTTGCTTGTCGGGCTTGAACTTATGACTAATGGGCCCTAAGATGTTAGCGGCCTACATTATAAATAAGTTATTGCAGTACAGAAATTAAAAAAAACAACAGGTCACAATTTTCGAAAACCCTAGTAATTTTCTCTAAAGTGGCCGCCCCCCTTCCCTCTCTACTCGGGAAAATCCAGCCTGTGAATTTTGAATTACAGTCTGGTTTAACGGATCAAATTCGTTAATTCTCTTCGTAGAAACTTCTGATAGATTTTCTAGTGCAATCTATTAGAGGGATTAATTATCCGTTCGTGGACCTGATTGAAGAACAGTTCGTCCATCAGTTCCAGGGATATACAACAAGAGCAGAGCAATCTGTTGGTGTCCATAATCTCGATTCGAGATTGGAGGTAAAAATTTATAATTGTTATTTAATTTTTACACACACAATTTAATCGTAAAGTTTTGATACCCATTATGGAATCGTTCCATATAAAAATTTTAAACTTCCGCTGCACCGGGTATCAATTCTGATTGATCTGATCGCCGCGTTCTCCAACAGTGGTATCAGAGCTGCCATATGTAATAAAAGTGGGTCTGGTTTATGGCCCGTTCCCACCCCTTAAAAATGTATCCCCTGCTTGTCTTTGTTATTTATTGTAAATACACTAGATTTAGTGGGAGATGAAGATTTGAAGACGGTGGTGGGCCCAGCAGACAATAAAGACAGAAGAAATGTAAATTGGAAGCTCAATGTAATAGGATTGCATTGCATACTGCATATTACATAGGATTGGACTAAGACTCGTGATTGGCAACCACGGGTCGATTAGAAATGGAATCGATCATCCTATATAATATGTGATATTATTGTTGTATGCATGTTTTAGACAAAATTGTGTGAATCCGGCAAGCATACAAAATTTTAAAAATGATGAGACAAATTTTCAAAATTAAAATCCCTCATTTTAAATATGATTTAAAATTGATATCAAGATAAATAAAGGAAATTTAAATTTTTTTAAATGTTCCTACCTTCCATCAACGATCAATGTATGAGATGCTACCCGCGGATATGGTCCGGCTCATATTATTAGGGGGGGCCGTTCGTCGAAAAGCTGTACATTGGATCGACACATATTGTAAGTTGGGTGGAACTCCCATGGGATCGGCTCATATTATTGGGGGATCCACATGGCGACCGTCCATCACAAGTTAATATTGATGGGTCATCTTGACATGTCACAATAAACGACGTCATATTATTGGGCCCTTATTGGACATGAGGTAAAAACGTGGAGGTTGCTTTTGAAACAATTGGGCTCTACCTTTTGAAAATTATGGTTGGCTGATATTATTCGGGACCATAGTTTGTCAATTGGACTCCATGTTCCCACTAAGGAAAACAGTTTCCCGTTTTCACTAGAGGGTAGTGAAACCGTTAAAATAGTGGGAGTGAGATTCATAAAATAAATTTCGCCTATTTTATGTCTTAGTAAATTAATTAAACAATCATCGATAATTGTCTGTTTCATCTCAGTACATCATTATGATGAATCTTCGTAATCCACATGTTTCAATTCTCCAACAAAACAAACTTACTGGCGCAAACAATACAGAATGATTCCATAAGTTAAGATTGTCCTAAAATCGGAAAAGATTTTCTAAGTGTTAGAAAAGGCTTCTCCGAAAACAGCCCCGGCTGATGTAACTGCCGAAAGGTTGGCCGAACTAGAGAAATGGTTGGACCATGATCTCAAGGCCAAATGTTACATGCAAAATTGGACAAGTCTAAACAAGTTTGCCATCACTGCAAGAAACCCGGTCATTGGAAACGTAACTGCAAGGAATACCTCCAGCAGTTGCAAACTGCAAAGGGTATGTTTTACATTGAAATAAATGTTTTTCTTAATACTACTTCTTGGGTATTGGATACCAGATGTAGATCTCATATTTGCAATGAGTTGCAAATAATGACAAGAAGTAATAAGCTAAGGATGGGTGAGACCCAGTCAAGGCTCGGGAATGGTTCCAGAGTTAAAACCATAGCTATGGGAAATATTTGTTTAATTTTGCAAACCGATTTTAAGTTACTTTTGAGAGATGTTTTATTTGTTCCAGATTTGATTAAAAACATTATTTCTGTTTCTATGCTTGATAGAGATGGTTTTTCTTGCAATTTTGTGAATGGGATTTGCAATATTTACAAGAATGAATGTTTGATTGGAAATGGACAACTTGAAAACGATCTATATAACTTAAAATTAAAAGACGTTCCAATAAATTATGTTGATAAACCGGCAACAACAAACAAAAGGAAAATCGATAGTCAAAACCCGGCAAACCTTTGGCACGCTAGGCTAGGTCATATTTCCTCAAGGAGGATGAACAAGCTAGTGGGAGAGGGCATGTTTGATATGTCTGATATTAACTCTCTACCTACTTGTGAATCCTGCCTGAAAGGAAAAATGACTAAATCTCCTTTTAAGGGGAAACCTGAGCATAGTCAAAATCTGTTGGATTTGATCCATACAGATGTTTGTGGTCCATTTAGAGTTGGTACTCAATATGGCCACACCTACTTCATTACCTTTACTGATGATTATTCTAGGTATGGGTATTTATATTTAATGAAATATAAGTCTGAAGAATTTGAAAAGTTCAAAGAATTCAAGGCTGAAGTAGAAAACAAGCTAGGTAAAAGTATTAAAGCACTTCGATCGGATCGAGGTGGAGAATACTTAAGTACCGAGTTTTTGGACTATCTAAAAGAGAATGAGATTATCTCTCAGTGGACTCCTCCTATGAAACCACAGCTAAATGGTGTATCGGAGCGTCGTAATCGAACTTTGTTGGACATGGTTCGATCCATGATGAGCTTCACTGAGCTTCCACCTTCGTTTTGGGGTTATGCGTTTGAAACGGCGGTGTTGTTGTTGAACAACGTCCACACCAAAGCAGTGGACAAAACACCATACGAGTTATGGAATGGCAAAGCTCCTAAGTATTCGTACTTGAGGATTTGGGGATGTCCTGCTTACGTGAAGCAGACAGTGGGAGATAAGTTGGATAGTCGATCAACCTTATGTTATTTTGTAGGGTATCCGAAGAATTCAATCGGATATTATTTCTATTATCCTGGTGAAACAAAGGTGTTTGTTTCAAGGAATGCCACCTTCTTGGATAAGGAGTTCTTATTGGATAAGAAAGGCGAGATGATGGAACTCGAAGAAATTCGAGAAGAACCCGAAATACAAAATAACGATCCTACACCTCAGGAACCATTGATAGACACGCCTGTACCTAGAAGATCCGAGAGGACTTCTAGACCTCCTATTCGATATGGTCTTCTTCTTGAAGGGGATCAAGATGAACCCGATGTTGGATGTGATCCAAGAAACTTCAAGGAAGCAATTTCTGATGCGGATTCAAATTTATGGCTTGAAGCTATGCAGTCGGAAATAGATTCGATGCATACAAACCAAGTTTGGTCTTTAGTAGATCCTCCCGATGGAATTGTTCCAATAGGGTGTAAATGGATCTACAAGAGAAAGCTTGGGCCTGATGGTAAGGTATTGACCTACAAGGCGTGATTGGTGGCGAAAGGTTATACTCAAAGACAAGGAGTTGACTATGATGAAACCTTTTCACCAGTTGCAATGTTCAAGTCCATAAGAATCCTTATTGCCATAGCTGCTTGGTATGACTATGAGATATGGCAAATGGATGTGAAGACTGTTTTTCTTAATGGAGACATTAAGGAAGAAATCTATATGAAGCAGCCTGAGGGGTACACATCCATGGGAAGCGAGCATAAGGTATGCAAGCTTCAGAGATCAATTTATGGTCTAAAACAAGCATCAAGAAGTTGGAACCAGAAATTTGATGAAACAATAAAGGATTTTGGTTTCATCAAGAACCCGGAGGAACCATGCGTGTACAAGAAAGTAGTTAAGGATGCTGTGACATTCTTAGTACTTTATGTTGATGACATCCTACTCATTGGGAATGACGTAGGGATGTTGCAGTCAACAAAGATATGGTTATCAGGTAGATTCTCGATGAAGGATTTGGGTGAGGCATCCTATATTCTAGGGATACAGATCTATAGAGATAGATCTAAGAGAATGATAGGACTCACTCAATCAACCTACATCAACACCATATTGAAACGGTTTTCAATGGATGGGTCCAAGAGAGGACATCTACCCATGTGTCATGGAGTTTCTCTATCCAAGTCTATGTGTCCCAAGACTGTTGAAGAGATAGAGAAAATGACACATGTACCATATGCGTCAGCCATAGGTAGTATCATGTATGGGATGATATCTACCAGACCGGATGTAGCTTTTGCTCTGAGTGTCACGAGAAGATATCAAGCTAATCCCGGTCAAATGCATTGGAAAGCCATGAAGGACATTCTTAAGTACTTACGAAGGACTAAGAATATGTTCATGGTATATGGAGGAAGAGAACTAAAATTTGAAGGCTATACCGACTCTAGCTTCCAAAGTGACGTGGATGACTCGAAGTCAACCTCTGGATTTGTGTTCATGCTCAATGGCGGTGCTGTCTCTTGGAAGAGTTCCAAGCAGGACACCACAGCGGATTCCACCACTGAGGCAGAATACATTGCAGCATCAGCTGTTGCTAAAGAGGCCGTTTGGATGAGGAATTTTGTCCAAGAGTTGGGCGTCATTCCTGAAGTTGTTGGTCCAGTCCCGGTGTACTGTGACAACACGGGTGCCATTGCTCAGGCAAAGGAACCAAGGTCTCATCAAAGATCCAAACACGTACTGAGGAAATACCACATCATCCGGGAAATTGTGGAAAGAGGTGACATCACTGTCGAAAGAGTGGCCTCTGCAGACAATATCGCTGATCCACTTACTAAGCCCTTGCCAGGACCATTATTTGACAAACATCGCGAAGCAATGGGTCTACGTAGTATGACTAGTTGGCTCTAGGGCAAGTGGGAGATTGAAAGAGTGGGTGCCCGGTGAGCCAACTTGTGGCTAAGGGCTTTGATGACTCTTTGTATAAACAATCTTTTGTTTAATATTATTTACACTTTTATTAATGGCAATGACTTTATCTTTCTTCATATTGTTATATTGTGATATACTATTGTTGTTTTGATAAAGACCTTGAATATACTATAGTGTATGTAAGATGTGGTAGAACATGGGGATGTCTATCATGAAACACATCTCATAGTCACTGTATATTCTAAACTGTTCCTAGTCGATTGAGCCGTCCGATAATAAGGATAAGGATCGCTCGAGTTTGAGACTAGCATTTGCGATGCAGAGTACCACGTTTCATTGGTAGGGAACATAGAGATGTTCGAAGCATGCAAATGGATATTCATATGATGAATGATCGAACTACCCTATCCGGACTTTCCAAGTGGTTATCACTTATCGAGTGGATAACGTCCGCGGTTTTGGTTGTACACCATTAGTCCTTACTACTTGAAACATCGTTGAGGCTCTATATGCTAGTACTGTGCTTTGACTCATTTACCGACTCTATTGGGGTCATCAGGTGTCGGGATTGGGTACAGTTAGAACACATATAGGAGTCGATGCTTTGTTGTCAAGGATTCACCACATACTTGCGAGTGTGGATATCCTATGCGATCTGAGGAGATATTAGTGTGACGAATCTCTGGCCAGAGTACATGATGTGGTTTAAGAAATGGTTTCTTAGTAGCACATGCGATGTCACTATTTGATCTTCAAGATGTATTGCATAGTTATCGAATCTCGAACGACTCTCGATTTACCAATGGTTGTTGATTCGATCGGGATATATGGATGAAGGGACCGTACTGTACGCTAACCAAAATCTATTGGTTCTTGCAGGCACTATCAGTGATACCTAGGGAATCATGGGGCGATGTTGCTAGACGCTCTTACCATGATTCGATGGGCAAGTCGGAAATTGTTGTTCTGAGTCACAAGAAGTTGTGAGCCCACGGCTAGCTGTATCCCTGAACCATTGAGGGTCACACAGAGTAATGGATTTTTAATCCCCGTTGAGATAGTTAAATTTAAAGAGTTAAATTTAATGAACAAAGAAGTTGGACTTCTTAATTAAGAGTAGAGGAGTAAGATTTCCTAAAATGACATAGGGATGGGCATTTTTGGAAATCACTGAATTCGGATTCAGAAAAATTTATCTTGACTTTAAAAGGTGCAGAAATGATTTCTGTGCACATTGGTGAAATCGGTTTATCAATCGGAGTCATGATGAATTTTATATTAATTTCTGAACATGCGGGCTTTGCTTGTTGGGCTTGAACTTATGACTAATGGGCCCTAAGCTGTTAGCAGCCTACATTATAAATAAGTTATTGCAGTACAGAAATTAAAAAAAACAACAGGTCACAATTTTCGAAAACCCTAGTAATTTTCTCTAAAGTGGTCGCCCCCCTTCCCTCTCTACTCGGGAAAATCCAGCCTGTGAATTTTGAATTACAGTCTGGTTTAATGGATCAAATTCGTTAATTCTCTTCGTAGAAACTTCTGATAGATTTTCTAGTGCAATCTATCAGAGGGATTAATTATCCGTTCGTGGACCTGATTGAAGAACAGTTCGTCCATCAGTTCCAGGGATATACAACAAGAGCAGAGCAATCTGTTGGTGTCCATAATCTCGATTCGAGATTGGAGGTAAAAATTTATAATTGTTATTTAATTTTTACACACACAATTTAATCGTAAAGTTTTGATACCCATTATGGAATCGTTCCATATAAAAATTTTAAACTTCCGCTGCACCGGGTATCAATTCTGATTTATCTGATCGCCGCGTTCTCCAACAGCTGGATGTAGAGCAGATATATGAGGCATGGGAGAGGTATAAAGATTTGTTGAGGCATTTTCATAACCATAATTTTGAAGATTGGGAGCAAATTGAGTGGTTCTAGAATTGACTGAATGCGCCTACGCGGATGTCGGTGGACTCTGCTGCTGGAGGAACCATCTTCTCAAAATATCCCATTCAGGCCTATGATATGCTGGAGCAAATGACGCTCAATAGTTTTCAATGGCCATCTGAGCGTATGGGAGTCATGAAATATGTTGGAGTGTATGGAGTTGATCCTCTGACTTCTATCTATGCCCAATTATCTGCATTGACGACACAAGTAGCTGCATTGAATGATGTGAGTGTTGCAGATTCAGTAGGTGTGTCGGTCACCATCAAAGATTCTCATCCTCCTCTCAGAACATCAATCAAATAGGTTATGGAGGCTATCGAGGTAACCCTGTTCCTAATTCTTATCATCCTGAATTGCGTAACAATGAAAATTTTTCTTATACAAATAAGGGAGAAGGGAAGCCTTCTTTGGAGGACGTGGTTGGTACTTTTGTTCAAGAATATGTTAAGAGTATGGCGAGAACTGAGTCTCGTCTTGATATTTTGGAGATGCATATTGTTAATATGTGTGCTATAATAAAGTCCATGGAGACTCAAATTGGGCAGTTGATGAATGCACTAAAAGATAACAACCACGGTCAGTTCCCAAGAAATACTGAGGTGAATCCCATAGAACACTGCAAAGCCATAAAGTTGAGGAGTGGAAAATAAGTAGGAGTCCAAGAACCTGCAGCTGAAGTAGAAAATGAGAAGGTGGTTGATGAGAACACTGTTGAGAAAAAGAGTGAACTTGATGAGAAACCAATGTATAAACCACCAGTTCCATATCCGCAGAGATTCTAGAAGAAGGCATTGGATGAGAAGTTCTAAAAATTTCTTGAGATCTTCAAGAAACTTCACATCAATATTCCGTTTGCTGATGCTTTGTTGCAAATTCCGAATTATGCTAAATTCTTGAAGGAGGTGATGTCTAGGAAACGGAAGTTGGAGGAGTTTGAGACTGTGAACTTGACTAAAGAGTGTAGCGCGTTATTGCAAAAGAAGCTACCACAAAAATTAAAAGATCCAGGGATTTTTTACTATTACTTACACTATTGGTTCTTATAATTTTAATAATGAACTTTGTGATTTAGGGGGTAGCATTAATTTGATGTCTTTGTCTATTTTCAGGAGGTTAGGACTTGGCGAGGTGAAGCCCACAACAATCATGTTGCAGCTAGCTGACAGATCTATCACATATCCGCTTGAAATAATTGAGGATGTACAGATAAAAGTAGATAAATTTATTTTTCCTGTGGACATTGTTGTGTTAGATATGGAGGAGGAAGAAAATATGCCACTGATTTTGGGGAGACCATTTTTTTCTACTGCTGAAGCCAAGATAGATGTTAAGAAAGAAGAGCTGTCTATGGGAGTTGATGGTGAGAAGGTGTTTTTTAACGAAAAAGGTGTTCATGATTGAACAATCAAAGAAGATAGAATGTTGTTGCAAAATTGTTAGTGTTGTAGATTTGATAAGGGAGAAGGATCTGTCGGTGGCCAAGAAAAAGAAGAATAAAAAGATCAATAGGGTTGTTGAATATGTCTGGAGGGTGAAAAAGAAGGGAAAGACCTCCAACAAAGCGGAACCGGGCTAGAATCGGAATACAGTCGGGCTATGAACTATAAACTAAGCGCTTATTGGGAGGCAACCTAAGCTAGTATTTTTATTTGCTTTATTTTTACTTTCTTTTAATTGTTTTTGTTTTTATTATATTTTTTGTGCATGTTGAGACTAGACATCAATAATAATTTTGAGTTGTGTAGGTGACAAATGTGAAGCAGTGAGAGTTTAAGAGATAACCCCTGAAAAAGAGCTATGAATGATTAAGATGGTATCGATTACTGACGCTTGGTACCCAAGGTATGTGTCCTTGGTTTTAATTTACTTTTGTACATTGAGGACAATGTACATTTTAAGTTTGTGGGAGTGTTTAAAGATTTTGAAAATTTTGAAAATTTTTCATGATTTAGTTTGAGTTAAAGGCATGATGTTGTAATTGTATTGGTCTATGATAAAAATAATTTTTTGTGCTAAAAGATCAATGTTAGCTATATTTAATCTTGAGTTCTCACTCATATTCACTATGTCTTGATTGTTTAGACCTTAGTGATTAGAAAAGCTTTGTAATTTTGTGCGTGAATTGGATGATTTGATTCTTAACTTTGGTGATTTATACTTGAAACCGAGTTAGACTTTACAAGCTTAGAAATGATTTAGGCAATGAAATGCTTTTTATTGAATGATTAAAAGTTGCCAAAGCAACATAAAAAAAAATTTACAACTCCATCCGGGCTTGGAAAGGAATTGAAATCCTAGTCACCAATCCATGGCTAAGTTTGCGGATAAAATGGGGTTGATGCTCCCTCTGGGCTATAGACGAGAGGATTGAAAATCGAATCCTATCTTTAGTTATAGCTAAGTTTGCGGGTAATTATTGGGGAAAAATAAAAAAACGGGTGCAAAATCCGGCGATTTTATGAAAAACTGTGATATAAATTGAAAAGTTCTTTTGATCTTAGTGAGTAGAAGTTGAACTTGGTAGAGAGTGTTTTGAAACTAGAGAGCGGGGTTGATAAATCTATAAAACAAACATGTTGCATTAGTGTGTCGAAAGCAAGGAGGATAGACAAGATTGGCAAATCACACACACAAGAGAAATCTTGAGAAAATTAGCCTAAATGTGAATTGAATCTTGAAATATCAAATTCGGAGGCCGATTATATTACTCATTATTATTTTGCTCGGGACTAGCAAAAGTCTAATTTTGGGGGAATTTTATAAGTGCATTTTATGCACTTAATTTACATATGATTTGACTTGGATTTTGTGATGTATCGAATGAGTTTTATGGATATTTGTTTTTGTATTTGTGAGTTGCAATGATAGGAGGAAAAGTAGCAAGAAGAAGCGGAAAGATGAAATACCGAGCAGCAACTTCAGAAAATTACGGGGAATGTTTGAGACATCCAAATCCAATCTCCATCGTTCTTAATGAAGTTTGAGATGTGTTAAAGCTTCAGTAAAAATTTCAGTTCAATCCGACGGTTAGATTGTGAGATATGACTTTTTTGCAAATTGTCGCGCGCTGTAGAAGCGCACCTGCGCGAGGAAGAAAAGCAACTGCCCTAAATGAAGAATTTAAGCGCTATTGCGCAAGAATAGAGAGCAGCAACGCTTGTTCTAGCATGGAATGAAGAATAGAAGCGCAATAGCGCTATATTGAAGCATAATAGAGTTTGAGGGAGTGCAATAGTGCTATATTGAAGCGCAATAGCATTGATGAGAGATTTAAGCACAATAGCGCTTGATTCATGCGCAATAGCGCTGAAGGTGGGAAGCTGTGGAAAATAAAGGGACAGAGATGTATGTGATCCCGCCCAGAAGGATTAGCGCGCCCACATGATGTGAAGAATTTTGAGTTTGCGGAACAGAGCACTATGCGCGCCCGGGCATATCTTACTGAGCAACCGCGCTGCCGCAAATTTCTGAAGTTCGGGTTTGATCGAGAAAGGAAACTTTGGGATTTCTTTGGCCTTTTCTTGGACGAGTTAGGGAGCATATAAAAGGTGATTTTTAGACGCAAAACAGGGGGGCAGCCGCTGCACAACACAAGAGAAATTGAGAGAGAGCTTGATCGTGAATGTAGTGACTCGTATCCAGAATTAACAATTAATGAGTAAATTAATCGTGTGATCATGTTTAGATTAATTACTACATGATTAACGAAGTCCAAAAATGGATCCAAAACAATCGAAAATTATCGGGAAGGTCCGGAAGGTTCGGACGATCTGAACTGGGTTCGGAGGATCCGAACTGGGAACGGAGCCAAGGATCGGAGATCGGAGGATTCGATCGTGCATGTCCAGCTGTCCTGAAATAATACATCATTGGTGACGTCACAAGGGTGACTTCAGACGATCCGAAGACGGATCAGAGGCTCCAAACTCGTGTCGGCAGGCGTCCTCTAGAAGCTAGACATGTGGTTGGCTGAGGGAGTTTGGACGAAGGGATCGAACGGTCCGAACTGGATTGGATGGTCCGAACGTTGTTTATAAAAGGGGCAGCCGAGCTCATTCTCAAGTGCACCATTTCCTCCTCTCCTCTCTTCCTTTAGATAGTATTAGGCTTTCTAGGTGGCCTATAGGAAATCCAGAAGTAGCGGAGCAATCCTGGCGTCGTAGCAGAGTTGTGCCTAAGTTTTGAGACAGCCGCCATCAGCAGGCTGATGATGGACGCAGGTATAGCTATAGTCTCCTTAAATCATATAGGAATATGCAATAGCTTAGTTAAGGCTTTTAGAGATAAATGAACGATGCATGGGTATTTGAATTGTAGAGCTGTTGATAGGCCTGGTGTTGAAAAACCGTGTTCAGATCAATTGAATCGATACCCGGTGCAGCGGAATTTTAAAAATTTTATTTTTCTTTGATATGAAACAATTTCATATCATGGGTATCAAAACGTTTAACGATTAAATCACACAAGTAAAATAAATAATAATTAATTAAATATTTTACCTCCAATCTCGAAGCGAGATTATGGACACCAACAGAATTTAATCTGCTCATTTTGTATATCCCGGAAAACGATGGCATCACGATCAATCACCGAAATAAGGTCCACGAACAGAAAACAGAAACCCTCTGATTAACTGCACTAGAAATCAATCAGAAGTTTTGCGTAGAGAATAAACAGATATGATCTGTTAATTCAGAATTGTAATTTTTCACAAAAATCACAAGTCTGAATTTTCTCCGGGAGGGACAAGGATTTCGAAAAACCCTTAGAATATTTAGAGTGTAATTTCGAAAATTATAAGACACAAAGTGTTTGATTTTCGAACCCAACACCTCTATTTATAGATAATTTCTAGTTATAATTGTATCAGGACTCTAACTCTTTAAAGCCCACAATCCATAACTTAAGCCCAACAAGCCAAGCCCGTTGTTATAGAAATTAATATAAAATTCATCGTGACTCCGATTGATAAACTGATTTCACCAATGTGCACAGAAACCATTTCTGCATCTTTTAGAGTCAAGATAATTTTTCTGAATCCTAATTCAGTAATTTCCAAAAATGCTCATCACTATGTCATTTTAGGAAATTCCACTCCCTTTAGTTGAGAAATCCAATTTCTCTTTCATTAAATTTAACTCTTTAAATTTAAATATCTCTACGGGGTTTTAGTAATCCATTACTTGTGTAACCCTCAATGGTTCAGGAATACAGCTAGCCGTGGGCTCACAACTCCTTGTGACTCGGGACAACAATTTCCGACTTACCAATCGAATCATGGTAAGAGCGTCTAGCAACATCGCCCCATGATTCCCAAGGTATTGCTGATAGTGCCTGCAAGAACCAGTAGATTTTGGTTAGCGTACAGTACGGTCCCTTCAACCAAATATCCCGATCGAATCAACAACCATTGGTACATCGAGAGTCGTTTGAGATTCGATAACTATGCATAACATCTTGGAGATCTATTAGTGACATCGCATGTGTTACTAGGATAACCATTAACCTAAAACACATGATGTACTCTGGCCAGAGATTCGTCACACTAATATCTCCTCAGATCGCATAGGATATCCACACTCGCAAGTATGTGGTGAATCCTTGACAACAAAGCATCGACTCCTATATGCATCGTAACTGTACCCAATCCCGACACCTGATTACCCCCATAGAGTCGGTAAACGAGTCAAAGCACAGTACTAGCATATAGAGTCTCAATGATGTTTCAAGTAATAAGGACTAATGGTGTACAACCAAAAACGCGGACTTTATCCACTCGATAAGTGATAACCACTTGGAAAGTCCAAATAGGGTAGTTCGATCATTCATCATATGAATATCCATTTGCATGCTTCGAACATCTCTATGTTCCCTACCAATGAAACGTGGTACTCTGCATCGCAAATGCTAGTCTCAAACTCGAGCGATCCTTATCCTTATTTTCGGATGGCTCAATCGACTAGGAACTGTTTAGAATATACAGTGACTATAAGATGTGTTTCATGATAGTCATCCCCATGTACTACCACATCTTACATACACTATAGTATATTCAAGGTCTTTATCAAAACAACAATAGTATATCACAATATAACAATATGAAGAAAGATAAAGTCATTGCCATTAATAAAATGTAAATTATATTAAACAAAGATTGTTTACACAAAGAGTCATAAAAGCCCTTAGCCACAAGTTGGATATCCGGGTACCCACTCTTTCAATCTCCCACTTGCCCTAAAGCCAACTAGTCATATTACGTAATCCCATTGCTTCGCGATGTTTGTCAAACAATGGTCCTGGCAAGGGCTTCGTAAGCGGATCAGCGATATTGTCTGCAGAGGCCACTCTCTCGACTGTAATGTCTCCTCTTTCCACGATCTCCCGGATGATGTGGTATTTCCTCAGTATGTGTTTGGATCTTTTATGAGACCTTGGTTCCTTTGCCTGAGCAACGGCACCAGTGTTGTCGCAGTACACCGGGACTGGACCAACAGATTCTGGAATCACACCCAACTCTTAGATGAATTTTCTCATCCAAACCGCCTCTTTAGCAGCAGCTGATGCTGCAATGTATTCTGCCTCAATGGTGGAATCCGCTGTGGTGTCTTGCTTGGAACTTTTCCAAGAGACAGCACCGCCATTGAGCACGAATACAAATCCAGAGGTTGATTTCGAGTCATCCACGTCACTTCGGAAGCTAGAGTCGGTGTAGCTTTCCAACTTCAATTCTCTTCCACCATAAACCATGAATATATTCTTAGTTCTTCTCAAGTACTTAAGAATATCCTTCACGGCTTTCCAATACATTTGACCTGGATTGGCTTGATATCTGCTCGTGACGCTCAGAGCATAGGCCACATCCGGTCTAGTAGATATCATCCCATACATGATACTACCTATGGCTGACGCATATGGTATATGTGTCATTTTCTCTATCTCTTCGTCAGTCTTGGGACACATAGACTTGGATAGAGAAACTCCATGACACATAGGTAGATGTCCTCTCTTGGACTCATCCATTGAAAACCTTTTCAATATAGTGTCGATGTAGGTTGCTTGATTGAGTCCTATCATTCTCTTAGATCTATCTCTATAGATCTGTATCCCTAGAATATAGGATGTCTCACCCAAATCCTTCATCGAGAATCTACCTGATAACCATATCTTTGTTGACTGCAACATCCCTACGTCATTCCCAATGAGTAGGATGTCATCAACATAAAGTACTAAGAATGTTACCGCGTCCTTAACTACTTTCTTGTACACGCATGGTTCCTCCGGGTTCTTGATGAAACCAAAATCCTTTATTGTTTCATCAAATTTCTGGTTCCAACTTCTTGATGCTTGTTTTAGACCATAAATTTATCTCTGAAGCTTGCATACCTTATGCTCGCTTCCCATGGAGGTGAATCCTTCAGGCTGCATCATATAGGTTTCTTTCTTAATGTTTCCATTAAGAAATGCAGTCTTCACATCCATTTGCCATATCTCATAGTCATACCATGCTGCTATGGAAATTAGGATTCTTATGGACTTGAACATTGCGACTGGTGAAAAGGTTTCATCATAGTCAACTCCTTGTCTTTGAGTATAACCTTTTGCAACCAATCGTGCCTTATAGGTCAACACCTTGCCATCAGGCCCAAGTTTTCTTTTGTAAATCCATTTACATCCTATTGAAACAATTCCATCAGGAGGATCTACTAAAGACCAAACTTGGTTTGAATGCATCGAGTCTATTTCCGACTGCATTGCTTCAAGCCATAAATTAGAATCCGCATCAGAAATTGCTTCCTTGAAGTTTCTTGGATCACATCCAATATCGGGTTCATTTTGATCCCCTTCAAGAAGAAGACCATATCTAACAGGAGGCCTAGAAGTCCTCTCGTATCTTCTAGCAATAGGCGTGTCTTGTGATGATTCTTGAGGTGTAGGATCGTTAATTTGTATTTCGGGTTCTTCTCGAATTTCTTCGAGTTCCATCATCTTGTCTTTCTTATCTAATAAGAATTCCTTCTCCAAGAAGGTGGCATTCCTTGAAACAAACACCTTTGTTTCAGCAGGATGATAGAAATAATATCCGATTGAATTCTTCGGATACCCCACAAAATAACATAAGATGGATCGACTATCCAACTTATCTCCCACTGTCTGCTTCACGTAAGCAGGACATCCCCAAATCCTCAAGTACGAATACTTAGGAGCTTTGCCATTCCATAACTCGTATGGTGTTTTATCTATTGCTTTAGTGTGAACGTTGTTCAACAACAAAACCGCCGTTTCAAGCGCGTAGCCCCAAAAGGATGGTGGGAGCTCAGTGAAGCTCATCATGGATCGAACCATGTCCAACAAGGTTCTATTACGACGCTTCGAAACACCATTCAGCTGTGGTGTCATAGGAGGAGTCCACTGAGAGAGAATCCCATTCTCTTTTAGATAGTTCAAAAACTCGGCACTTAAGTATTTTCCACCACGATCCGATCGAAGTGCCTTAATACTTTTGCCTAGTTTGTTTTCTACTTCAGCCTTGAATTCTTTGAACTTTTCAAATGTTTCAGACTTATATTTCATTAAATATAAATACTCATACCTTGAATAATCATCAGTAAAGGTAATGAAGTAGGTGTGGCCAAATTGAGTACCAATTCTAAATGGACCACAAACATCTGTATGGATCAAATCCAACAGATTTTGACTACGCTCAGGTTTCCCCTTGAATGGAGATTTAGTCATTTTTCCTTTCAGGCAGGATTCACAAGTAGGTAGATTGTTAATATCAGAAATATCAAACATGCCCTCTCCCACTAGCTTGTTCATCCTCCTTGAGGAAATATGACCTAGCCTAGCATACCAAAGATTTGCCAGGTTTTGACTATCGTTTTTCTTTTTATTTGTTGTTACCGGTTTATCGAAATAATTCATTGAAACGTCTTTTAATTTTAAGCTATATAGATCGTTTTCAAGTTGTCCATTTCCAACCAAACATTCATTCTTGTAAATATTGCAAATCCCATTTACAAAATTGCAAGAAAAACCATCTCTATCAAGTATAGAAATAGATATAATGTTTTTGACCAAATCCGGAACATATAAAACATCTCTCAAAAATAACTTAAAATTGTTCTGCAAAATTAAATAAATATCTCCTATAGCTTTGGCTTCGACTCTAGAACCATTCCCGAGCCTTAGCTGGGTCTCACCCATCCTTAGCTTACGACTTCTTGTCATCATTTGCAACTCATTGCAAATGTGAGATCTATATCTGGTATCCAATACCCAAGAAGTAGTATTAAGTAAAACATTTATTTCAATGTAAAACATACCCTTTGCAGTTCTCAACTGCTCGAGGTATTCCTTGCATTTACGTTTCCAATGACCGGGTTTCTTGCAGTAATGGCAAACTTGTTTAGACTTGTCGAATTTTGCATGTAACATTTGGCCTTGAGATCATGGTCCAACCATTTCTCTAGTTCGGCCAACCTTTCGGCAGTTACATCAGCCGAGGCTGTTTTCGGAGAAGCCTTTTCTAACACTTAGAAAATCTTTTCCGAACTCAGGACAATCTTAACTTATGGAACCATCCTGTATTGATTGCGCCAGAAAGTTTGTTTTGTTCGAGAATTGAAACATGTGGATTAAGAATTCATTGTAATGAAATACTGAGATGAAACAGACAATAATCGATGATTTGTTTAATAATTTACTAAGACATAAAATATGGCGAATTTTATTTTATGAATCACACTCCCACTATTTTGATGATTTCACTACCCTCTAGTGAAAACGAGAAACATTTTCTTTAGTGAGAACATGGAGTCCAATTGACAAACTATAGTCCCGAATAATATCAGCCAACTATAATTTTCAAAAGGTAGAGCCCAATTACTTCCAAAGTAACCCCCATGTATTTAAATCATATTTAAAATGAGGGATTTTTAATTTTGAAAATTTGTCTCATCATTCATTTTTATGTATGCTTGCGGGATTCATACAATTTGTTCTAAACATGCATACATCAATAATATCATATATTATTTAAGGATGATCGATCCCATTATCTATTCGACCCGTGGTTGCCAATCACGAGTCTAAGTCCAATCCTAGGTAATATGCAGGTATGCAATGCAATCCTATTACATTGAGCTTCCAATTTACATTTCTTCAGTCTTCATTGTCTGCTGAGCCCACCATTTCTTCAAATCTTTGTCTCCCACTAAGTCTAATAAATTTACAATAAATTTCGATGACAAATATGGGATACATTTGTAGGGGTGGAAACGGGCCATAAACCAGGCCCACTTTTATTACATATGACAATCATATTGGGCTATAAACCAAGCCCATTAATAAATACCAACAACAATAAGACAAATGTAAATTCCTAACATACACCTACAAAATTGGTTATGGCAATCGATCATCCCATTATCCAATTTTAAATTCAAAATTTAAATAATTGGATAAACATGTTGTGGCATCATAATTTAAAAGATAAAATCATATTTTATCTTATCCATCCATAAGATCACATCTTATCATCAATTGTACCAAAATAATCAATTTTCAAAATTCAATTTAACGGATAAAATATTTAAATTTTCCAAAAATTCAAATTTATCCAAAAATCAATTTTAAAAATTTCGGACTCGAACAATTCGATCCGATGCCTCGTGATCTTATCAAAAACATTTTTCGATTGGATCAAACACTAGAATTTCAAAAATTCAAAATTTTCAAAAATCAATTTTTAATTTTTCCGGGCTGCCCGGGACAATCTCGGGCAGCCCGTGCCCTGACTGGGCGCGGGCTGCCGCTGCCCATTTGGGCAGCGACGATCGCTGCCGCTCTGCGTTGGGCAGCGTCGTGCGCTTCTCGTCGCTGCCCTTTTTCTTTCCCGTCAGAAAAATAAAATTTTTGATTTTTAAAAATATGTTTTGTTTCAAAAACCCGAGGCCAAAATTTTTTGTACAATCGATTAATTTAATCGTTTGATCTGAGCAACCTGTCTCTGATACCACTGTTGGAAAATCGTGTTCAGATCAATTGAATTGATACCCGGTGCAGCGGAATTTTAAAAATTTTATTTTTCTTTGATATGAAACAATTTCATATCATGGGTATCAAAACGTTTAACGATTAAATCACACAAGTAAAATAAATAATAATTAATTAAATATTTTACCTCCAATCTCAAAGCGAGATTATGGACACCAACAGAATTTAATCTGCTCTTTTTGTATATCCCGGGAACCGATGGCGTCACGATCAATCACCGAAATAAGGTCCACGAACAGAAAACAGAAACCCTCTGATTGACTGCACTAGAAATCAATCAGAAGTTTTGCGTAGAGAATAAACAGATATGATCTGTTAATTCAGAATTGTAATTTTTCACAAAAATCACAAGTCTGAATTTTCTCCGGGAGGGACAAGGATTTCGAAAAACCTTAGAATATTTAGAGTGTAATTTCGAAAATTATAAGACACAAAGTGTTTGATTTTCGAACCCAACACCTCTATTTATAGATAATTTGTAGTTATAATTGTATCAGGACTCTAACTCCTTAAAGCCCACAATCCATAACTTAAGCCCAACAAGCCAAGCCCGTTGTTATAGAAATTATCCGATTGATAAACTGATTGCACCAATGTGCACAGAAACCATTTCTGCATCTTTTAGAGTCAAGATAATTTTTCTGAATCCGAATTCAGTGATTTCCAAAAATGCCCATCACTATGTCATTTTAGGAAATTCCACTCCCTTTATTTGAGAAATCCAATTTCTCTTTCATTAAATTTAACTCTTTAAATTTAACTATCTCTATGGGGTTTTAGTAATCCATTACTTGTGTAACCCTCAATGGTTCAGGAATACAGCTAGCCGTGGGCTCACAACTCCTTGTGACTCGGAACAACAATTTCCGACTTACCCATCGAATCATGGTAAGAGCGTCTAGCAACATCGCCCCATGATTCCCTAGGTATTGCTGATAGTGCCTGCAAGAACCAGTAGATTTTGGTTAGCGTACAGTACGGTCCCTTCAACCAAATATCCCGATCGAATCAACAACCATTGGTACATCGAGAGTCATTTGAGATTCGATAACTATGCATAACATCTTGGAGATCTATTAGTGACATCGCATGTGTTACTAGGATAACCATTAACCTAAAACACATGATGTACTCTGGCCAGAGATTCGTCACACTAATATCTCCTCAGATCGCATAGGATATCCACACTCGCAAGTATGTGGTGAATCCTTGACAACAAAGCATCGACTCCTATATGCGTCGTAACTGTACCCAATCCCGACACCTGATGACCCCCATAGAGTCGGTAAACGAGTCAAAGCACAGTACTAGCATATAGAGTCTCAATGATGTTTCAAGTAATAAGGACTAATGGTGTACAATAGAAAACGCGGACTTTATCCACTCGATAAGTGATAACCACTTGGAAAGTCCGAATAGGGTAGTTCGATCATTCATCATATGAATATCCATTTGCATGCTTCGAACATCTCTATGTTCCCTACCAATGAAACGTGGTACTCTGCATCGCAAATGCTAGTCTCAAACTCGAGCGATCCTTATCCTTATTTTCGGACGGCTCAATCGACTAGGAACTGTTTAGAATATACAGTGACTATAAGATGTGTTTCATGATAGTCATCCCCATGTACTACCACATCTTACATACACTATAGTATATTCAAGGTCTTTATCAAAACAACAATAGTATATCACAATATAACAATATGAAGAAAGATAAAGTCATTGTCATTAATAAAATGTAAATTATATTAAACAAAGATTGTTTACACAAAGAGTCATAAAAGCCCTTAGCCACAAGTTGGCTATCCGGGCACCCACTCTTTCACCTGGAACCTAGATTGAGACTGGTAGGACTGCCTGTAGTGAGGTACGTAAGTACTGACTGAGATGGCCAGCATGATATATATTTTATGTGTTGCATGAGTAAGTGCTATAGTTGATAGGGAAACATAGGAGCGGCACCGCGGACTAGCTATCCGGCATAGCCCTGTAAATTCCTTGTGCCCCTGAGTATACTGTTTTACTCTGGTTTTAAATACACTTATGTGTTGCATATATTATATATATCATTGTTTAGGTACTGAGCATAGTAGCTCACGTCCAGTATTTTCTGTATTTTTGGACACCCCATTCGACGGGGCAGGTATAAGTGCATGTGATGTACCCAGTGGCTTGGAGAGACCAGAGACCGTGAAGACAGTAGGAATAGCTGTAGGTTTATTTTTGCCCTAGGAATTTAATTATTCGATGGGGTTGTATATTTGGTTTATTTAACTGGTTGTATTCTGTCGATCTGCTTTTATTTAAGTCTTTCGCAACGATTTTTTTGTAATGCATGCTTAATTATGCACTAACTCTGATTAGGTAGTGGATCCGGGTTGGGTCGCTACATTTATTGGTATCAGAGCAGCATGTGAAGAGACTTGGGAGATAGTAATGAGACATTTTGGGTCATCCTTGTAGGATTGATGAGACTTTAAAGAAATGATGATGAGGCATTTAGGTTGCCCGAAGACTATCATCATCGGCATGATTTCTAAAGATTTGGCTTATGGGATTCTAAAAAGTGAGGACAGGATCAATGAATCATGTCCGAGTTTTCAAGACTTCTACTCATGTGGATCCTAGATTTGGATCAAGTACCAGATATCAGACGTAGTGGCAGAAGATTGGTTGGGACGCAGTTGATGCTTGCATCTGTACCATCCTTATCATGATGGCACTACTCTGAAGATTCTCCAGCCGTAGTTGGAGAGATTGCCATAAAGACCTTCACCAGGGAATGCCTCGAGTGGCTAAGGAATGACTGGGTTTGAGCGTAAGGTCATTAAATTCATGCAAAACATGATTCTGCCTATATGCTTGTATCGATGCGTTTGGTAGGAAAAACGGGAAACTTCATGTTCAAAAGCATGAAATGAATACAAGAAGAATGCTGACGGTAGATCGTGAGCAGAAGAGGTCGACTGACAGGCACTGATGAAGAGCATAGCTGGTTAGCAAGCACGTACCACTTCTCCGGATGTCTTTGCAGAAGGACAGATAGAGAGAGTTGGTTAGGAGTACGCTAGCATTGATGTGTGTGTCGATGAGAAGCTTCATGCTCAAGAAAGAAAGACGAATGCGATGATTTTAAATACTGTATTGTTGTAATTGTAAACAGTATTTCAGTTGTAATGAATTATCAGGATCTGGTTGTATCATTTCAAGTAATTGGTTGTACATTTTTTTTGTATTTTTGGATACTGTAATTGTATTACACGAGATTGCAATAAAGAAATTGTACATAAACTTGAAGAAATGATACATGTATTATTTGAGATTTGTCCAGCGCTTCATGGATTTGTGTTCGACTGCAAGAGATTTTGCTAAGTTTGGCTTGGTGTTAGTTGATTAGTGTTCAACTGTTATTACTCATGTGTTTTGAGTAGGTAGAGTGTAAATAACTGGACATGTGGTTAGTCTAGGTGTTTTTCCTAGGATTGACCTAGTTAGTCAGTGGATGGAGTTAGTGCCAGCGACGAGTTGATTTGTTAGAGGCATGATTTTGTTCTAGGTTGTTTCCTTAGAACAATAGTCTGATGACCTTCGTAGGTTGAAACTTCGTGATGATGGGTTTTCATCAGGATGCCAAGTCGAGTATATGTCGAGGGTTGTGGACTATGACCATGATTAGACGTGAGGAGGCGCGACCCTATGTCGACGTACTTGAGAGCCTTTGTGCTTCAGGAGGTGGCGGTGGGAAGGCTACTCAGTCTAGAGTTTTGGTAACAGTTACGATGGGGTATGACCTTGGATTAGATTCCTAGTCTGGTATCATGATTTAGATATCTTCTGGCTATTGTCAGGATATTGTCTTGGGTTTTTGCTATGAGGAGCAGTCTTGGAGGGATTTCCTTGACGAGTGTCTACTCTGAGCACATAGGTTTTGACCTAGGAAATACTGCTAGATGGATCGATCTAGTAGGTAGACGGATTTCTACCAGCGATGACTAGGGATTTTCATCAGGGTTACGATTAGGAGTTATCCAATATACTGGATGGGATTCTATTTTGAAACTTCGACTAGAGTAGGAGAATTGATCCATGATGATTGACTTCATCAGTAATAAATTATATCTGATGCTAAGAGTTGTAAAGGACTATTTGAGGCAAGAGGGAAGTGTGGCCTATAACCATGAATCCTTGATGGTCGTCCAGGTGTGTTATCGAGGTATGCTACCTCAGACTTGAATTGTTACACATCCTTAGAAAAAGGATTATAA
Organism: Henckelia pumila; assembly: GCF_033568475.1. NCBI lineage: Eukaryota > Viridiplantae > Streptophyta > Magnoliopsida > Lamiales > Gesneriaceae > Henckelia > Henckelia pumila. Next base: position 70,102,027 of record NC_133121.1, read on the forward strand.
TCAGGAAATTGTCCAGAGATAGTCGGAATCTTTGGGATTATATTTAACTTTCGGATCTGACGAGCCTTGGCGTTCATTTTGAATGAACGAGGTACGTTATGATAAGTCCAAGGATAGAGCTAAGTACCATATGATGTTTTCAGAGGTTGAGTGTAGGATTTTACATGGGATGGAAATGATCTAGGTTGATAGATCATGAACATTTCTTGTATTTAGTTCGCCTTAATATTCGATTCCAGTGTACGAGGCAGCTGTCAGTAGTAAGGCGCGAGAGGGTGCCAATAGAATTCTAATAGATATTGTTTGGATATCGAGTTTACGTGCGTTGAAATCAGAGTGATTTGGGTATTCCAAGTGTTGGGAATAGTAGACTTGTGGCCGCCGAGTCAAGACTATTGATTTAGCCACGTAGGTTTTGATGATCAGTGGTGGTCTGATTTTATTTTCACTGACCAGTTAAGTGTGAGTCGTAGTAATTCGACGAGGTTGATAAGTTGAGTCCAATCAGTGATGATTAGGACATAGAGAATCGAGAAGTACTTGGAGTAGTATTTTGATGCTTGATGCCTTAGAGACGAGTACTTGATACAGTCTCAGAGTAGTCGACGATTTGGGTAATTGAGAATTTCTTGGGTCGCTCGAGATGGATATCTTTTGGGATTACTACTAATCGAGGATTATCAACCGAACTTTTCAATGAGGTGTTTCTTTGACGACATCTAAAGTATACCGTTATGTTTGGGTCTGACGAGTGTTTTGAAACTCAAATAGACATTAGCAAGGAGACATTCGTTGTCTGGTCGTGATATGTGACATTAGCTAGGATCTAATTCTCGAGATCTAGCAAGGTGTGTCACTAATCTATCATCATGTGATGCACGATGCATTTGAATGAATCGAGGTAACCGATGATTTAGTCCTCTAGTGCTAGTGCTAATGCGTTCCGAAAGGGCATGATTTGACTGTTGTGAATCCATTGGGATTTAGTTTCCAGGATCAGTAAGTTCAACCTTGTGAAGTTGGGATGGGAGACGATGGTATCATCAGAGGCTCCTTGGTGAGTTGTACTAAGTGCAATTAACTATCGAGTCTCAAGACGGAATAGAAAGCTTTCCCATATGCTGGTGTACTGTGGACTGTCCCAGTCAGGCATTTTGGTGGAAGCTTGTCTTAGTCTTGATGTGTGTACAGTGATTGCAAGTATGTAAAACTAACAGAGGGATGTCCGACGATAACTGAATCCTATAGAAAGATTTGACTAGTCTATCGATTGAGACTCATAAGTGGGTATTCTATGGCCGAGATGATGTAGTTCATTAGAGATGTGGTGACTACCATTGCGGCGTATGCGTATGGCTTCGTAGGCCAATGGGTAGAAGATGACTTAGTGTCATGATTGTCATGTGATGAGAGTTTCATCATGACATAATGTTGAGTTATACTAAGAAACGTGGACTTTGAAATGTATTAGAATGATGGTTTGAATTCCCAGTATTGCTTGGGAAGCTTGTTATGCTTCACGAGAGCATGGGAGGAGTAACCAGTCTCGAAATCGTGGGAAGCAGTTACGTCGAAGTATAGCTTTGAGTCAACTGAATTCTTTTGAGGAGAGACTCAGGATTTGCTGTGTCAAGAGCAGTGTTAGGAAGAGTGTTTCCTGACTATAGATGTTCTGCACCAAGCGTTGCTCAGGAACCAGCGGATGGTTGGATCTACGTAATGAATCGGAGAATGTCACAAACCAGTTGGGTTTGGACATGGGATTAGGCTGAGGAAGGATTATTCCTTGAAATGATGATCTTGCACGAGCCGATGTTGCATTCTTTTGTTGAGGTTAGTTGGTACAAGATCAGTACCCAGAGGTTGCGAGTGTTAGCTCGGCAGAAGGATCTTGAGGAGATGTGCCTTGACGACGGAAGATGTATCAGCATTGTGATACATTAGTTCCAAGGAAGTTATACATTCGTATAATAGCGCAGAAGCTTTTCAGAATCATTTGAGGAGCTTGAGGAATGCTGAAAGTGGTTCAACGTTAACAGAACTTGTAAGAGTCTGAGTGTGTCGAAAACTATTCGACCAGACATGCAATTAAGAGTCTTTAATACGTTCTCGATGTTCTACCCTAGATTTCGAGGACAAAATCTTTTAAGGGGGAGGGGGGAGAATGTAGTGACCCATATCCAAAATTAACGATTAATGAGTAAATTAATCATGTTTTCATGTTTAGATTAATTAATACATGATTAAGGAAATTCCTGATGGATTAACAGAGTCCAAAAATGGATCCAGAACAATCGAAAATAGTCGGGAAGGTCCGAAAGGTTCGGACGATCCGAACTAGGTTCGGAGGATCCGAACTGGGAACGCAGCCAAGGATCAGAGGGTCTGAAGAGTTCGGACGATCCAAACTCAGATCAAAGAATCCGATCATGCATGGACAGTTGTCCTGGAATAATACATCATTGGTGACATCACAAGGGTGACTTCGGACGATCCGAAGACGGATCGGAGGCTCCAAACTTGTGTCGGCAGGCGTCCTCTAGAAGCTAGACACGTGGTTGGCTGAGGGAGTTTGGACGGAGGTATCGGATGCTCCGAACTGGATCGGACTCTCCGAACGTGAGATCGGACGCTCCGAACGTTGTATATAAAAGGGGCAGTCGAGCTCATTCTCAAGTGAACCATTTCCTCCTCTCCTCTCTTCCTTTAGATAGTATTAGGCTTTCTAGGTGGCCTATAGGAAATCCAGAAGTAGCGGAGCGATCCTGGTATCGTAGCGGAGCTGTGCCTAAGTTTTGAGACAGTAGCCATCAGCGGGCTGACGACGGACACAGGTATTGCTATGGTCTCCTTAAATTATTAGGAGTATGAAATAGCTTAGTTAAGGCTTTTAGAGCTAAATTAATGATGCGTGGGTATTTGCATTGTAGAGCTGTTGATGGTCCTGGAACCTAGAGTGAGACTGCAAGGACTGCCTGTAGTGAGGTATGTAAGTACTGACTGAGATGGCCAGCATGATAGATATTATATGTGTTGCATGAGTATGTGCTACGTGTTTTGTATGTTTTACTGCTTTAGCACATTCATGTTTTATACTGGACTGCATCTCGTGAGATGCGAGTCATTGACCGTTTCCATCGGTGAGGAGTTACTCCTTATGGATCCGTGTCTAGGGAGACTCAGCCCCTAATTTTTCTATCACTGAGAGCGGCCACGACGGTGGGTTTTGACGCTATAGTTGATAGGGGAATATAAGAGCGGCACCGCGGACTAGCTATCCGACATAGCCCTGTATATTCCTGGTGCCCCTATGTATACTGTTTTACCATGGTTTTAAATACACTTATGTGCTTCATATATTATATATATCATTGCTTAGGTACGGAGCATAGTAGCTTGCGTCCAGTATTTTCTCTATGTCTGGACACCTCATTCGACCGGGCAGGTATAGGTGCAGGTGATGTACCCAGTGGCTTGGAGAGACCAGAGACCGTGAAGACAGTAGGAATAGCTGTAGCTTTATTTTTGCCCTGGGAATTTAATTATTCGATGAGGTTGTATATTTGGTTTATTTAACCGATTGTATTCTGCCGGTATGCTTTTATTTAAGTCTTTTGCATCGATTTTTTTTTGTAATGCATGCTTAATTATGCTCTAACTCTGATTAGGTAGTGGATCCGGGTTGATTCGCTACAGTGAATTTGGAGAAGGAAAATTCTGGGAAAGAAAGAGCTTCAAGAACAAAGACGGAGATCGATCGACTGGACACGGAATACCGACTACGGATTTGTCATCTTTATTTGAACTATTTATTTATTGAATTGATGTCTGGATTGAAAAATATGATTTGGTTTTATTTATATTTGATCATGAACTAAATTTTATTTGTCTAGATGGATGATGGAACCTGGTGTAGACTGTTCTATGAGTTTTTGATTTTATTGGATTGAATTCTATTAGATTAATTATTTTTCGGTTTTGATTATCTTTTCAATTACTTGATCATTAATTAAATTATTATATTTATTTGAAATCATTGCTCGGGAGAGGAGATTTTGAATAGGACCAATAGAAATTATACCGTTTATTGTTTATATAGCTCGGGAGAGTGTAGCGTTAATGGAGCATTAGGAATATCATCGTTTTATACATATCACTACGACTTGATTTTTAATAGGGATATTGGATTTGAATCGTAGTTGATACACATTATTTGTTTCTCGGGAGAGGAAAATAATACACTTAAGTGTTTTTGGTTATTAATTGAATGAAATTCATGAAAATAAGTAAATTAGGAGTAGTTGTTGTCGAAACCAGGTGAAATCTGAACTTCTAGACCATAATTCTCTTATTGATATTTCGTTGAAATTGTGTGCGTGTTTTGCTTAAATTTATTATTAATTTAGTTTTGAAAACCAAAATTCTCTTATTTAATTTTTAAGATAAAGTTTAAACTATTTTAATTACAAGTACTAAATATTTGTCAATAATACTCCTCGTGGGAACGATACTTTACTCACTATATATTAAAACATGACACCGTGCACAAGGCGACACAAAATTACGCAACATGATTTCATTGCACCCGGAGAGCCTCGGAATTCTCTTGATGTGGAAAATCTGCCATACTTATCTACTCTGAACAAGGTGTTTCCCGCGAAAACCCTTGACTTGTCGGTCAAAGATACAAGCTGGATATAACCTCGATTACACTGTTTTGAAGAAATATCGCGGAAAGGGTCAATCATCACAACCATATCTGATAGATACAGAGTATTCATCTGGAGATGCTAGTTCAGATGAGGATTTCAAGCTTGTGACTCGGAAAAAGGGAAAAGAAAGTTCACATGGACCAACTGGTGATGCCATCCCTTTTCTGTTTGCTGCTGAAAGTATTTCAGAAGGTGATTCCTCCTCTGATGATGAGTCTACTGAGACAGAGACTCAAACCACAACTGTTCTTGAAGATGCCTCTACATCTATTTTTGTTCCGAGATCATCTGCTCCTTCTGCTCCTCTGGCATTTTCTGATGATGAGAAAGCCTCAATAGCCAATTTATGGCTAATCTAAAGCAAGCCAAAATCCAGAAGTCCCAAGTTTCTTCTCCTACCTCTGATGATGGACCTGACAAAGAGATGATGCAGGAGTATGCTGACAATCGCCCACACAAATCTGATAGTTCAAGCTCTGAATCAAGTGAAGCCTCAGATGATGAGAAATATCTAGAGTATGAGACCTCTGGAGATGAGAGTGATTCAGAAGAAGATGTTTTTGGAGGTGTTGTCGACACCGTGGACAACACCTTGGATGTTGTCCTGGCCGAATACTACAATATAAGCAGCTCCTACTCTTCTTCTTTTTATTCTGAGAGTGTTGCTAACAATTGGCAACACTATGCCAATCATGACTTTTATGAGGATCACAACATAGATCTAGCAGAATATGAAGCGCAGAACCTAGTAAGTTTTTTCAAGCTTCGAAATATGCTTGCTACTGTAACCTCTGTTGCTCCCTAATATAGACCACTGGTCCTGGAGTTTTATTGTAACCTTACTGAAGCCGTGAAGGACCCATGGTATGTTAATATGGGAAAGTGTATGTGCGGGGACAGATTTTTGAATTTAGCCCTGCGGTGATCAGTGGGCTCTTTCAGTCGTCTAATGATGATGATGTTGCGTTGCCTACTTTGGATGTGATGACATATGTTATCACTGGAGGTTCAAAAACCAAATTTCCAGCACATCCACACAAGCTATCAGCGGCCAAGTTAACGTCTCTTTACTCTGTTTTGCACAAGACAGCTGTCAAGACCTGGACTCCCTCCGGGAACTCTACTGTTGTCACCAAGCATCAGGAACCTGTCTTGTATGCTATTGGTACAGGTTCCGCATTTAATTTTGGCCGACTTGTGTTTGACATAGTCATGGCCTTTGCTGACTGTAACCAGATCACTTTCAAGCTCCCTTATCCGTCTCTGATTTATGCCATGATGGTGAGTCAAGGCATTGAAAAATATGAAGATGAAGGTCTGACTGTTCTGGGTGAAGAATTGAAGATTGCACTTGCTCTGCTTAGAGGAAACAGAAATATAGATCTTACTTGGTCTGCAACAAGTGTTGCTACAGATGTTGTGGCAGATGTTGCCAACACCGCCCTTGCCACTGCCGTATTTGTTCCACCCTCTTCATCTCAACTAATGGATACAACATTCATCTAAGCTCAATTATTGCATGCCGAGCAAAATATTACTCAAGCAAAAGCAGATTTTGCCTATTATGAGGCTTTGAGAGATCACTACCACATTCTCCTTGGAGTTGATACCTCTTCTGTACAAAATGGGGAAGAAGAAGGAGAAGCTGAAGCTGCTGATAATGGTGGCTTCTCTAAGAGAAATTGTAGTGACCCTACCCGGATCCACTAACTAATCAGAGTTAAGAGAATAATTAAACATGCATTAAATAAATTCGCTGCGGAAGACTTAAATAAAAACAGACCGGCAGAATACAACCGGTTAAACCAATTTTATTTATACAACCAAATCGAATAAATAAACCCTAAAGGCAAAACCTACAGCTAATCCTGCTGTCTTCATCGGTCACTGGCTACTCCAAGCTCCTGGTGCTCAATACTGCACCTACACCTGCCCCGTCGAATGGGGTGTCCAGGTACACAGAAAAGACTGGACGTGAGCTCTAAGCTCAATACGAAAGCACTGGGTAAAACATACAAATATGATGCATGCAAATGATAGGGTATCCATATCTGGGATAACTGTATATAACTGCTCAGTAATGGCGCCTAGTATATGAGTGATACAACCCGGGGAGCAAACCCTGCGTACACTGCTCATTCCTACAGGACGTGGACTATGTCCCCTGATGCTAATCACCCATGACCCGTCAGTCACTGGGCACTTAGACATCAACCGTCCAGACAGGGCTGAGCGGCCCTACATGGCTCATCTCACAAGATGGATAGGCACAATATGATATGCACATGCTGCATAATAAATGACATACAAATGCAACATATAAGCATGCAAAACCCGCTGGCTATCTCAGTCAGTACTTACGTACCTTACTACAGGCAGTTCCTAGCAGTCCCGCTCTAGGTTCCAAGCCTATATCAACTCTACAATGCAAACATCCATGCATCATTATTTAAGCTTTAAAAGTCTTAACTAAGCTATTGCATACTTCTAAATATTTTAAGGAGACCATAGCTATACCTGCGTCCGTCGTCAGTCCGCTGATGACAATTGCCTCAAAACTAGGCCACAGCTCCGCCTGGATCGCTATGCCATTTCCGGATTTCCAATAGGATGCCTAAAACTCCCTAGATCTGAGTTAGAAGGCTTAGGAATCAGAGAGAAGAGAGGAAAAGGTGCACTTGAAAATGAAATTTCGGCCCCCTATTTATAGAAGGAGTTCGGAGCCTTCGAACCCAGTTCGGAACGTCCGAACACGATCGGATCCTCCGATCCCATCTTCGGAGCGTCCGATCGCCCAATATTACGTCAGCCATGATGTCACCTTGCTGACGTCAGCGATGACACGTGCCCTGGTCCCGATCGGAGCGTCCGATCTTGCCGACGGAGCTTCCGATCCACTTCGGAGCCTCCGATCCTGAGTTCGGATCCTCCGATCCAGTTCGGAGCCTCCTGACTTGGTTCGAAGCTTCCGAACCCTCCGGATCCTCGGGACCTTCCCGGCTATTTTCGAGTGTCCTTAATCCATTTCTGGGCTCCGTTAACCCATTAGAATTTCCTTAATCATGTTTTACTTGATCTAAACATAATTACACGATTAATTACTCATTAATCGTCAATTCTGGATACGGGTTACTACATTCTCCCCCCCTTAAAAGATTTCGTCCTCGAAATCTAGGGTAAAATCTCGAGAACGTACAAGAAACTCTTGCTCGAGTGTCTGGTCGAAATATTCTCCGACACACTTAGACTTCCGTCGAATTATCTGCAAGTTTCATTAATGCTGAACCGCATTAACATTTTCCCAGCTGAAAATTTCTGCGCTACTGGTCGACAATCGAACTCCTCTAGCACTCGCATATCACAACATTGATATGTCTTCCAAACCGACCCCGATCTCTCTGGTTACGAAAGATACCAACACCCACTTGATCAAGATTATCGTCCCAAAAGAAATCTTATACTGACGAAGACCAAGTCATGAACTGACTTGTTTACGACATTCGTCGAATTACTTATCGAATCTAACCATCTAATGGTTCCAAATGTTCCGGGTGCTCAACACCTCTAGTTAGGAAAACACTAATCCCCAACATTGTGCTAACACATTCTAACATGAATCTCGCTTTAGGATACTCCAGTTGGCTCAAGTCTATACTTCAACGTAACTGCTCACAATGTTCCCTAGACTGGTTACCCTCCCCACTCTCCCTGAAGCACAACCAGCTTCCCAAGGAATACTGGGAACTTAAACCGTCATGTCTAGTACATTCTACTGTCCACGTTTCTTAGTATAATCTCAACACTGTGCTCTGATGAAACTATCATCAATCGCTAATAATGACACTAAGTCATCTTTTAGCCATTGGCCTGCGAAGTCACACATACATTGCAATAGAAGTTATTACACCTCTGATGATCTGCATCATTTCAACCATAGGTTATTCACCCATGAATCTCAATCGTTTGGACATCCTCCTGATAATTATACATACTCGCAATCACTGTACGCTCATCAAGACTAAGGCAAGCTCCCGCCAATATGCTCGACTGGGACATTCCACAGTGCACAGACATATGGAAACGCTTCCTATTCCATCTCGAAACTCGACAGTTATTGCACCTGGTATAACTCAACTCAGAGTCTCTGATAATACCATCAGCTCATACCAATCTCCCAAGGTTGAACATACTGATCCTGGAACTAAATCCCCACGGATTCTCAATAGTCAAATTGCTCCCTTGCCGAACGCATCAGTCTCAGCACTGAACGATCAAATTCGTCGATTCCCTAGTCAATCCTGGGAAATACTAGTGCTCGAAGTAACTTATCACACGATACATCTCTGATTTTTGTTTATTGCTACAACGCAATATCTTTGACAAATAGTCTGCATAGATGTGACTCACTGACTCGAAAGAACAAACTCGATCCGTCACGATCTTGCGAAATCTTCAATTCCCACAACAATCTTGTTGGCTACTAAGTTGAAATTTTACTATCTCGGTCATTTCAGAGACATCGTTCATCACACGCTAGAAGACTAGTGACACATCCTGCTAGATCTCGAGGATCAGATCCTAGCTAATGTCACACAGATTAGACAACTGACGTTTCCTTGCTAATGTCCATTAGCATTTCCAACTACTCGTCGGATCCAACCACAACGGTACACATAGATGCCCTCACTTAACCGAAATTTCCGGTCAACAATCTTCACTATTGTTTTTCAATGGAAAACCCTCACCTGAAACAACAACATGATCCTTTCCTTACCTATTACTATCACTAAGCACTATCCTGGGAGTTACCAATTCCTTCGCTTGTTCCTCCTGTCAAGTTAACATCTAACTCGACCGTACAAGTTAATCATAATCTTTCAGTAGATTAGTCCCTGGCAACCTAAAGACCCTATATCATCCGAATTTTCAAATGCTCTGAGATGGTATCCAGTACTCATCCCATAAGCACTACTCGACAAAATACTATCTCAAGTATTTCTTTATTGCTACATCCTGATTAACCCTGATTGGCTCAACCAACCGAATTCGTCGATCTACTTAAGCTCGCACTTATCAGATCAGACCACTACTGATCATCCCACCTTCATGGCTCGGTCAATAACTATGACTCAGCTGCCACAAAGAACCACTTCCAAACGATGTCCGACCGCAGTACATAAGTAGTTTACTTGGCACAAGTCCTGCGCCTTTTCAGCACTACTAACCGCTGCTTCGTATTCTGAACTTAATCATCCTAACTCTGTCAGAGTTAGCCAATAACCACTAGTAGTCACTAGCACAGATCCCGTGCCACCTTTAGCACTACTAATCGTTGTCTTGTTCACCCAAGGCAAACATCAAGATAACTAAGCCCATTTCCATCCCATGGAAAATCCTACGCTCAATCTCTGAAAATATCAGACAGTACTTAGCGCAAACACTGGACTCACTATCCATGCCTCGTTCATCCAAAATGAACACCACGGCTCGTCAAGTCCAAGAAGAATAACTAAAGAATCCCAAAGATTTCCACAATCTTCGAACACTCTCCTGATCATATCCCTTGTTAAGATTGTGCAACAGTTCAAGACTAAGGTAGCTTACCTCAATAACCCACCTGGACAACCACGAAGGTTTCACGGTCATAGGCCATGCTTCCCTCACATCTTAAATAGTCATGTACAATCCTCAACATCTGATATAATCCCTCGCAGATGAAGTCATTCATCAAGGAGTAGTCCTCACATTCGAGTCAAAGTCTTAGAACAACATCCTATCCATGTTCTTGGATAATTCCTATCACTAGGAAATTCTAACCACAACTCTGATGATAACTCCTAGTCATCGTTGGTAGAAATCCGTCCACCTACTAGATCTACACGTCTAGCAGTAACCCAAAGGTTAAATTCTAACTGCTCAGAATACACACTTATCAAGGAAATCCCTCAAAGACTGGTTCCCACAGCAGAACATTCAAACTATATCTCTGGCACACCAGATGATATCAAACCATCGATATCAACCCTGATATCTAATCCAAGGTCATACCTCGTCGTGACTGTCACCAAATCCCTAGACTGAGTAGCCTTCCCACCGCCATTTCCTGAAGCACAAAGGCTCCCAGGTACCCTCTGAAGTACAAGGACTCCCAGAGTAATACTGGCATAGGATCGCGCCCCACCACGTCTAGTCATGGTCATAGTTCACAACTCTCGGCATATACTGGACCTGGTATCCCTGATGAAAAACCCATCTTCACAAGTATACACCTACCAAAGGTCATGCAGCCTACTATTCTAAGGAGACAACTTAGAATAAAGCTCAATGTTCTAAACCGAACAATACCCTTAATGCCTCTAGATGAGTCCACTCATCGCTGGCACTAACTTAGCCCATCGACTAACTAGGTCAATCTTAGGAAAACGCCTAGACTAACCGCAAGTCAAACAGTCATAGTTGGCCCACTCAAATCCCATGAGCTACAATAGTTGAACACTAATCAACTAAAACAATGCCAATCCTAGCAAAATCACTCGCAATCATTCACGAATTGCTGGATAAATAAAACATGTATCATTGCTTCCATTTATGTACAATTTCTCAATTACAATCCCATGTAATACATACAGTATTCAAAATACAATGAAATGTACAATCGAACTTGAAATGATACAACCAAAGTATGATGATTCACTATAACTAAAATACTGTTTACAACTACAATGATACAGAATCATCGTACTAGTCTTCATTTCTTGAGCATGAAACTTCTAATCGACACACGCATCGATACAAGCATACTCCCGACCAAGTCTCTCTACATGTACTCCTACGAATAACTCTGGAAAAATGGCTCGGGATAGCTAACCAGCTATGCTCTGCATCAGTGCATATCAGTCGACCCCTTCTGCTCACGATCTACCATCAGCGTTCTTCTTGTAACCAAATCATGCTTTTGAACATGAAGTTTCCCGTGTGCCTACCGAATGCATCGATACAAGCATACCGGCAAAACCATGTTCTGCATGAGGTTAAAGAGCTCACGCTCGAAACCTGTCATGCTTTAGGCACTCGAGGCATTCCCTGGTGAAGGTCTATCTGACGATCTCTCCATCTACGACTAGAGAATCTTCAGAGTAGTGTCATCATGGTATGGACGATACAGATGCAAGCATCAAGTGTGTCCCATCCAATGCTCTGCCACTGCCTCTGGCATCCGGTACTCGATCCAAAGCTAGAATCCACATTAGTAGAAGTCTTGAAAATTCGGACACGATCCATCACTCCTGTCCGCACTTGCTGGAATCCCATAAGCCAAATCTTCAGAAATCCTGTCGATGATGATAGTCTCTGGGCAAACTAATTGCCGTATCATCACTTCTTCCAAGGTCTCATCCATCCTATAAGGATAACCCAAAGTCTCATTACTATATCCCAAGTCTCTTGCATGCATATGCTCTGATACCAATAAATGTAGTGACCCTACCCGGATCCACTAACTAATCAGAGTTAAGAGCATAATAAAACATGCATTAAATAAATTCGCTGCGGAAGACTTAAATAACAACAGACCGGCAAAATACAACCGGTTAAACAAATTTGATTTATACAACCAAATCGAATAAATAAACCCTAAAGGCAAAACCTACAGCTAATCCTGATGTCTTCACCGGTCACTGGCTACTCCAAGCTCCTGGTGCTCAATCCTGCACCTACACCTGCCCCGTCGAATGGGGTGTCCAGGTACACAGAAAAGACTGGATGTGAGCTCTAAGCTCAATACGAAAGCACTGGGTAAAACATACAAATATTATGCATGCAAATGATAGGGTATCCATATCTGGGATAACTGTATATAACTGCTCAGTAATGGCGCCTAGTATATGAGTGATACAACCCGGGGAGCAAACCCTGCGTACACTGCTCATTCCTACAGGACGTGGACTGTGTCCCCCGATGCTAATCACCCATGACCCGTCAGTCACTGGGCACTTAGACATCAACCGTCCAGACAGGGCTGAGCGGCCCTACATGGCTCATCTCACAAGATGGATAGGAACAATATGATATGCACATGCTGCATAATAAATGACATACAAATGCAACATATAAGCATGCAAAACCCGCTGGCTATCTCAGTCAGTACTTACGTACCTTACTACAGGAAGTTCCTAGCAGTCCCGCTCTAGGTTCCAAGCCTATATCAACTCTACAATGCAAACATCCATGCATCATTATTTAAGCTCTAAAAGCCTTAACTAAGCTATTGCATACTCCTAAATATTTTAAGGAGACCATAGCTATACCTGCGTGTAAGAGTGGGTGCCCAGTGAGCCAACTGTGTGGCTATGGGCTTTGATGACTCTTTGTATAAACAATCTTTTGTTTAATATTATTTACACTTTTATTAATGGCAATGACTTTATATTACTTCATATTGTTATATTGTGATATACTATTGTTGTTTTGATAAAGACCTTGAATATACTATAGTGTATGTAAGATGTGGTAGAACATGGGGATGTCTATCATGAAATACATCTTATAGTCACTGTATATTCTAAAACCGTTCCTAGTCGATTGAGCCGTCCGATAATAAGGATAAGGATCGCTCGAGTTTGAGACTAGCATTTGCGATGCGGAGTACCACGTTTCATTGGTAGGGAACATGGAGATGTTCGAAGCATGCAAATGGATATTCATAGGATGAATAATCGAACTACCCTATCCGGACTTTCCAAGTGGTTATCACTTATCGAGTGGATAAAGTCCGCGGTTTTGGTTGTACACCATTAGTCCTTATGACTTGAAACATCATGGAGACTCTATATGCTAGTGCTGTGCTTTGACTCGTTTACCGACTCTATGGGGGTCATCAGGTGTCGAGATTGGGTACAGTTACGACACATATAGGAGTCAATGCATTGTTGTCAAGGATTCACCACATACTTGCGAGTGTGGATATCCTATGCGATCTGAGGAGATATTAGTGTGACAAATCTCTGGCCAGAGTACTTGATGTGATTTAAGAAATGGTTTCTTAGTAGCACATGCGATGTCACTAATTTGATCTTCAAGATGTATTGCATAGTTATCGAATCTTGAGCGACTCTCGATATACCAATGGTTGTTGATTCGATCGGGATATATGGATGAAGGGACCGTACTGTACGCTAACCAAAATCTACTGGTTCTTGTAGGCACTATCAGTGATACCTAGGGAATCATGGGGCGATGTTGCTAGGCGCTTTACCATGATTCGTTGGGCAAGTCGGAAAGTGTTGTTCCGAGTCACAAGGAGTTGTGAGCCCACGGCTAGCTGTATCCCTGAACCATTGAGGGTCACACAGTGTAATGGAGTTTTAATCCCCGTTGAGATAGTTAAATTTAAAGAGTTAAATTTAATGAACTAAGGAGTTGGACTTCTTAAATAAGAGTAAGGGAGTAGGATTTCCTAAAATGACATAGGGATGGACATTTTTGGAAACCACTGAATTCGGATTCAGGAAAATTTATTTTGACTTTAAAATGTGCAGAAATGGTTTCTGTGCACATTGGTGAAATCAGTTCATCAATCGGAGTCACGATGAATTTTATATTAATTTCTGAACGAGCGGGCTTTGCTTGTCGGGCCCCAGCTTATGACTAATGGGCCCTAAGGTGTTAGTGGCCTGCATTATAAATAAGTTATTTCAGTACAGAAATTACACACAACAGGTCATAATTTTTGAGAGCAAAAATCGAAAACCCTAGTTCCTCTCAAAGATTGTTTCGGCCGAACCCTCCCCATACTCTGCCCGAGATTTTCCGGTCTGTGATTTTGAATCGCAGTAAGGAATAACGAATCAGATTCGTTTATTCTCTTCGCAGAAAACTTCTGATAGATTTTCTAGTGCAATCTATCAGAGGAATTAAACCTCTGTTCGTGGACCTGATTGAAGGAGTTCATCGGTTCCAGGGAGAGACAACAAGAGCAGATAAAATCTGTTGGTGTCCAGTAATCTCGTTGCGAGATTGAAGGTAAAATTTAATTAATTGTTATTTGAATTTTACACACACAATAATTTAATCGTTAAACGGTTGATACCCACACCATGGAATTGTTCCATGATAAAATTTTTAAACTTCCGCTGCACCGGGTATCAATCGTGATTGATCTGACCGCCAGCAGTTTTCCAACAGTGGTATCAGAGCCAGGTTGCTCAGATCAAACGATTGAATTAATCGATTGTACAAAATTTTTGAATCTCGGTTTTTGGAAAACAAAATAAATATTTTTAAATAAAAAAATTTTTTTTTTTTCGGGGCAAAACCCGGGCAGCGATTGGATCGCTGCCCGGTGGGGCAGCAATTGTTGCTGCCCCGGGCGGCGCACACCATGGAATTGTTCCATGATAAAATTTTTAAACTTCCGCTGCACCGGGTATCAATCGTGATTGATCTGACCGCCAGCAGTTTTCCAACAGTGGTATCAGAGCCAGGTTGCTCAGATCAAACGATTGAATTAATCGATTGTACAAAATTTTTGAATCTCGGTTTTTGGAAAACAAAATAAATATTTTTAAATAAAAAAAATTTTTTTTTTTCGGGGCAAAACCCGGGCAGCGATTGGATCGCTGCCCGGTGGGGCAGCAATTGTTGCTGCCCCGGGCGGCGCATGGCGCCGCCCAGGACGGCGCACGGCGCCGCCCAGGGCAGCGCTGTGCGCTGCCCAGCGCAGCGCTCCCAGGAGCGGCGTTCGGCGCCGCCCAGGGGCGGCGCCAGGCGCCGCCAGGGCAGCGAGAGTCGCTGCCCTAAGGGGGCAGCCGGGCTGCCCCGGCCCGCGCCCCGGGTGCGGGCCAGCCCGGGAGTGTCCCAGGCGGCCCGCGGGAAAAATTATTATTTTTATTAAAAATTAATTTTAATATGTTAAAATTTTATTTTTGGTCCGGTCAAAAATTGTTTTTGATTGGTTCACGAGATTTCGGATCGAATTGTTCGAGTCCGTAAATTTTAAAATTGATTTTGGATAAATTTGAATTTTTGGAAAATTTTAATGTTTTATCCGTAAATTGAATTTTGAAATCAATTATTTTGGTACAATTGATGATAAGATATGATCTTATGATATATTGAGTAAAATATGATTTTATTTGTAAAATTGGATTTTATAGATAAAATATGATTTTATTTGATATAGAGATAAAATATGATTTTATATGTGAAATGAGATTTTTATATATAAAATGATTTTATCTTGTTTAAATTTGAATTGCCACTGCATGTTATCCAATAAATTAATTTTGAATTAAATGTTATTGGATAAGGATGATCGATTGCCATGACCAATTTTGTAGGTGTATGTTAGGAATTTACATTTTGTTTTTATTGTTGTTGGTTTTATTAATGGGCCTGGTTTATGGCCCGATATGAATGTCATATGTAATAAAAGTGGGCTTGGTTTATAGCCCGTTCCCACCCCTAAAAATGTATCCCTACTTGTCATTGTTATTTATTATAAATACATTAGATTTAGTGGGAGATCAAGATTTGAAGACGGTGGGCCCAGCAGACAATAAAGACTGAAGAAATGTAAATTGGAAGCACATGTAATAGGATTGCATTGCATACTGCATATTACCTAGGATTGGACTAAGACCCGTGATTGGCAACCACGAGTCAATTAGAAATGGAATCGATCATCCTATATAATATTTGATATTATGATTGTATGCATGTTTAGACATAAATTGCGTGAATCCGGCAAGCATGCAATAAAATGAATATGATGAGACAAATATTTTTATAATTAAAAATCCCTCATTTTAAATATGATTTAAAATTTATATCAAGATAAATAAAGGAAATTTAAATTTGTTTAAATGTTCCCACCTTCCATCAACGGTCAATGTATGTGACGCTACCCGCGGATACGGTCCGGCTCATATTATTGGGGGGGCCCGTCCGTCGGAAAGCTGTACATTGGATCGACAAATGTTGTAAGTTGGGTGGAACTCCCATGGGATCGGCTCATATTATTGGGGGATCCACATGGCGACCGTCCATCACAACTTAATATTGATGGGTCATCTTGACATGTCACTTTAAACGGCGTCATATTATTGGGCCCTTATTGGACATGAGGTAAATACATGGGGGTTGCTTTGGAAGCAATTGGGCTCTACCTTTTGAGAATTATGGTTGGCTGATATTATTCGGGACCATAAGTTTGTCAATTGGACTCCATGTTCTCACTAAGGAAAAAGTTTCCCGTTTTCACTAGAGGGTGGTGAAATCGTTAAAATAGTGGGAGTGAGATTCATAAAATTAAATTCGCCTATTTTATGTCTTAGTAAATTGTTAAACAATCATTGATATATGTCTGTTTTTCTTTTCAGTATTTCATACAATGAATTCGCGAAATCCATTATTCTCGATCCTCGAACAAAACAAATTGACTGGCGCCAACTATACGGAATGGTTCCGGAAGTTGAAGATTGTCTTAACTTCGGAGAAAATGCTCTACGTGTTAGAGAAAGCACCTCCGAAGGAAGCACCAGCTGACATAAGTCCGGAGGAATTGGCCAAACTTGATGCATGGTGTGACCATGACATCAAGACCAAATGCTATATGCAAGCCTCGATGTCTGATGAACTCCAGAGGCGATTTGAGGACACGGTGAATGCTGCTGACATTCACACGCAACTCAAGGAACTTTTTGGGGCTCAGTCGAGGGCTGAAAGGTTCGCTACTGTTAAGGAGTTGATGACGTGCCGCATGCGTGAAGGGACTTCGGTCCGTGATCATGGGGTACGAGTGATTTGGCTCATACAGAAGTTGGCGACCCTAGATTTGGTGTTGGAGCATGAACTCAATGTGGATTTATTGCTTCTGTCTCTTCCTTCTTCATTCGATGGATTTGTGATAAATTTTAATATGAACAAGATAGAGGCCACCCTTGAAGAGATGGTCAATATGCTCGTTACATATGAATCCACACTTAAGAAGGATAAGCCAGCTTTCTTGGTGGGCTCCTCATCTTCTGCGAAGAAGGGGCCAAGTATGAAGGGCAAGAAACGTTCTACCCCACCCAAGAAAGTCGAGCCCGAGAAGAAGCAAAAGACAAAGGCTTCAAACAATGGAAAATCCAAGGATGTTTGCCATTACTGCAAGAAGCCGGGTCATTGGAAGCGCAACTGCAAGGAATATCTTGAGCAGTTGGGAACTGCAAAGGGTATGTTCTATATTGAAATAAACATGTCACTTAATACAACTTCTTGGGTATTGGATACCGGATGTGGATCTCACATTTGCAATGATTTGCAGGTGATGACAAAAAGTCGCAGGCTTAGAATGGGTGAGACCCAGCTGAGGCTCGGGAATGGTTCCAGAGTTGAAGCTACGGCCATTGGAGATGTTTGTTTGACTTTGCAGAACGGTTTTAAATTATTGTTAAGAGATGTTTTATTTGTGCCAGATTTAATTAAAAACATTATTTCTATTTCTATGCTTGATAGAGATGGTTATTCTTGCAATTTTGTGAATGGGATTTGCAATATTTACAAGAATGAATGTTTAATTGGAAATGGACAACTTGAAAATGATCTATACAACTTAAAACTAAAAGACGTTCCAGTGAATTATGTTGATAAACCGGCGACAACAAACAAAAGGAAAATCGATAGTCAAAACCCGGCAAACCTTTGGCATGCTAGGCTAGGTCATATTTCCTCAAGGAGGATGAACAAGCTAGTGGGAGAGGGCATGTTTGATATGTCTGATATTAATTCTCTACCTACTTGTGAATCCTGCCTAAAAGGAAAAATGACTAAATCTCCTTTTAAGGGGAAACCTGAGCGTAGTCAAAATCTGTTGGATTTGATCCATACAGATGTTTGTGGTCCATTTAGAGTAGGGACTCAACATGGCCACACCTACTTCATTACCTTTACTGATGATTATTCAAGGTATGGGTATTTATATTTAATGAAATATAAGTCTGAAGCATTTGAAAAGTTCAAAGAATTCAGGGCTGAAGTAGAAAACAAGCTAGGTAAAAGTATTAAAGCACTTCGATCGGATCGAGGTGGAGAATACTTGAGTACCGAGTTTTTGGACTATCTGAAAGAGAATGGGATTCTCTCTCAGTGGACTCCTCCTATGACACCACAGCTTAATGGTGTATCGGAGCGTCGTAATCGAACTTTGTTGGACATGGTTCGATCTATGATGAGCTTCACTGAGCTTCCACCTTCGTTTTGGGGCTATGCGCTTGAAACGGCGGTATTGTTGTTGAACAACGTCCACACTAAAGCAGTGGACAAAACACCATACGAGTTATGGAATGGCAAAGCTCCTAAGTATTCGTACTTGAGGATTTGGGGATGTTCTGCTTACGTGAAGCGGACAGTGGGAGATAAGTTGGATAGTCGATCCAGCTTATGTTATTTTGTAGGGTATCCGAAGAATTCAATCGGATATTATTTCTATTATCCTGCTGAAACAAAGGTGTTTGTTTCTAGGAATGCCACCTTCTTGGAGAAGGAGTTCTTATTGGATAAGAAAGGCGAGATGATGGAACTCGAAGAAGTTCGAGAAGAACCCGAAATACAAAATAACGATCCTACACCTCAGGAACCATTGCTGGACACGCCTGCACCTAGAAGATCCGAAAGGACTTCTAGACCTCCAGTTCGATATGGTCTTCTTCTTGAAGGGGATCAAGATGAACCCGACATTGGATGTGATCCAAGAAACTTCAAGGAAGCAATTTCTGATGCGGATTCGAATTTATGGCTTGAAGCTATACAGTCAGAATTGGATTCGATGCATACAAACCAAGTTTGGTCTTTAGTAGATCCTCCCGATGGAATTGTTCCGATAGGGTGTAAATGGA
Organism: Henckelia pumila; assembly: GCF_033568475.1. Classification (NCBI taxonomy): domain Eukaryota; kingdom Viridiplantae; phylum Streptophyta; class Magnoliopsida; order Lamiales; family Gesneriaceae; genus Henckelia; species Henckelia pumila. Next base: position 70,121,615 of record NC_133121.1, read on the forward strand.
TCTACAAAAGAAAGCTTGGGCCTGATGGTAAGGTATTGACCTACAAGGCGCGATTGGTGGCTAAAGGTTATACTCAAAGGCAAGGAGTTGACTATGACGAAACCTTTTCACCAGTTGCAATGTTCAAGTCCATAAGAATCCTAATTACCATAGCTGCATGGTATGACTATGAGATATGGCAAATGGATGTGAAGACTGCTTTTCTTAATGGAGACATTAAGGAGGAAATCTATATGAAGCAGCCTGAGGGGTACACATCCATGGGAAGCGAGCATAAGGTATGCAAGCTTCAGAGATCAATTTATGGTCTAAAACAAGCATCAAGAAGTTGGAACCAGAAATTTGATGAAACAATAAAAGATTTTGGTTTCATCAAGAACCCGGAGGAACCTTGCGTGTACAAGAAAGTAGTTAAGGATGCGGTGACATTCTTAGTACTTTATGTTGATGACATCCTACTCATTGGGAATGATGTAGGGATGTTGCAGTCAACAAAGATATGGTTATCAGGTAGATTTTCGATGAAGGATTTGGGAGAGGCATCCTACATTCTTGGGATACAGATCTATAGAGATAGGTCTAAGAGAATGATAGGACTCACTCAATCAACCTACATCGATACCATATTGAAACGGTTTTCAATGGATGGGTCCAAAAGAGGACATCTACCCATGTGTCATGGAGTTTCTCTATCCAAGTCTATGTGTCCCAAGACTGATGAAGAGATAGAGAATATGACTCATGTACCATATGCGTCAGCTATAGGTAGTATCATGTATGAGATGATATCTACCAGACCGGATGTAGCATTTGCTCTGAGTGTCACGAGCAGATATCAGTCTAATCCTGGTCAAATGCATTGGAAAGCCGTGAAGGACATTCTTAAGTACTTGCGAAGGACTAAGAATATGTTCATGGTGTATGGAGGACGAGATCTCAAATTGGAAGGCTATACCGACTCTAGCTTCCAAAGTGATGTGGATGACTCGAAGTCAACCTCTGGATTTGTGTTCATGCTCAATGGCGGTGCTGTCTCTTGGAAGAGTTCCAAGCAGGACACCACAGCGGATTCCACCACTGAGGCTGAATACATTGCAGCATCAGCTGCTGCTAAAGAGGCCGTTTGGATGAGGAAGTTCGTCCAAGAGTTGGGCGTTATTCCTGAATTTGTTGGTCCAGTCCGGTGTACTGTGACAACACGGGTGCCGTTGCTCAAGCAAAGGAACCAAGGTCTCATCAAAGATCCAAACACGTACTGAGGAAATACCACATAATCCGGGAGATTGTGGAAAGAGGAGACATCATTGTCGAACGAGTGTCCTCTGCAGACAATATCGCTGATCCGCTTACTAAGCCCTTGCCAGGACCATTGTTTGACAAACATCGCGAAGCAATGGGTCTACGTAGTATGACTAGTTGGCTATAGGGCAAGTGGGAGATTGTAAGAGTGGGTGCCCAGTGAGCCAACTGTGTGGCTATGGGCTTTGATGACTCTTTGTATAAACAATCTTTTGTTTAATATTATTTACACTTTTATTAATGGCAATGACTTTATATTACTTCATATTGTTATATTGTGATATACTATTGTTGTTTTGATAAAGACCTTGAATATACTATAGTGTATGTAAGATGTGGTAGAACATGGGGATGTCTATCATGAAATACATCTTATAGTCACTGTATATTCTAAAACCGTTCCTAGTCGATTGAGCCGTCCGATAATAAGGATAAGGATCGCTCGAGTTTGAGACTAGCATTTGCGATGCGGAGTACCACGTTTCATTGGTAGGGAACATGGAGATGTTCGAAGCATGCAAATGGATATTCATAGGATGAATAATCGAACTACCCTATCCGGACTTTCCAAGTGGTTATCACTTATCGAGTGGATAAAGTCCGCGGTTTTGGTTGTACACCATTAGTCCTTACGACTTGAAACATCATGGAGACTCTATATGCTAGTGCTGTGCTTTGACTCGTTTACCGACTCTATGGGGGTCATCAGGTGTCGAGATTGGGTACAGTTACGACACATATAGGAGTCAATGCATTGTTGTCAAGGATTCACCACATACTTGCGAGTGTGGATATCCTATGCGATCTGAGGAGATATTAGTGTGACAAATCTCTGGCCAGAGTACTTGATGTGATTTAAGAAATGGTTTCTTAGTAGCACATGCGATGTCACTAATTTGATCTTCAAGATGTATTGCATAGTTATCGAATCTTGAGCGACTCTCGATATACCAATGGTTGTTGATTCGATCGGGATATATGGATGAAGGGACCGTACTGTACGCTAACCAAAATCTACTGGTTCTTGTAGGAACTATCAGTGATACCTAGGGAATCATGGGGCGATGTTGCTAGGCGCTTTACCATGATTCGTTGGGCAAGTCGGAAAGTGTTGTTCCGAGTCACAAGGAGTTGTGAGCCCACGGCTAGCTGTATCCCTGAACCATTGAGGGTCACACAGTGTAATGGAGTTTTAATCCCCGTTGAGATAGTTAAATTTAAAGAGTTAAATTTAATGAACTAAGGAGTTGGACTTCTTAAATAAGAGTAAGGGAGTAGGATTTCCTAAAATGACATAGGGATGGACATTTTTGGAAACCACTGAATTCGGATTCAGGAAAATTTATTTTGACTTTAAAATGTGCAGAAATGGTTTCTGTGCACATTGGTGAAATCAGTTCATCAATCGGAGTCACGATGAATTTTATATTAATTTCTGAACGAGCGGGCTTTGCTTGTCGGGCCCCAGCTTATGACTAATGGGCCCTAAGGTGTTAGTGGCCTGCATTATAAATAAGTTATTTCAGTACAGAAATTACACACAACAGGTCATAATTTTTGAGAGCAAAAATCGAAAACCCTAGTTCCTCTCAAAGATTGTTTCGGCCGAACCCTCCCCATACTCTGCCCGAGATTTTCCGGTCTGTGATTTTGAATCGCAGTAAGGAATAACGAATCAGATTCGTTTATTCTCTTCGCAGAAAACTTCTGATAGATTTTCTAGTGCAATCTATCAGAGGAATTAAACCTCTGTTCGTGGACCTGATTGAAGGAGTTCATCGGTTCCAGGGAGAGACAACAAGAGCAGATAAAATCTGTTGGTGTCCAGTAATCTCGTTGCGAGATTGAAGGTAAAATTTAATTAATTGTTATTTGAATTTTACACACACAATAATTTAATCGTTAAACGGTTGATACCCACACCATGGAATTGTTCCATGATAAAATTTTTAAACTTCCGCTGCACCGGGTATCAATCGTGATTGATCTGACCGCCAGCAGTTTTCCAACACTGCGTCCATCGTCAGTCTGCTTATGAAAATTGCCTCAAAACTAGGCCACAGCTCCGCCTTGACGCTTGGATCGCTATGCCACTTCCGGATTCCCAATAGGATGCCTAGAACTCACTAGATCTGAGTTAGAAGGCTTAGGAATCAGAGAGAAGAGAGGAAAAGGTGCACTTGAAAATGAAATTTCGGCCCCCTATTTATAGACGGAGTTCGGAGCCTCCGAACTCGGTTCGGAACGTCCGAACACGATCGGATCCTCCGATCCCATCTTCGGAGCATCCGATCGCCCAATATTACGTCAGTCATGACGTCACCTTGCTGACGTCAACGATGACTGATGAAACTTAAAATTTGTAATTATTTATATGTTTAAAAGTGTGTTTTAAAATTAAAGTTTCATTAAAATTATGATGTTGTATTATTTTTGTGTTATGTGTTTATATTTAAATATTTTACTAAAAATGTTGTATTTTATGTTTTGCGCAGGTTTGGTAAAAATAAAATTACTCAAGATACAAAGGTCATATTGGAGTAATCTCAAATCCTGTAGAATTACAAAAGAGGCATCTTCAACTTTGTAGAAGACAAGAAATTCCAAAAACCTCATTAAGATGATCAAAATAATCAAAAATCAAAATGGAGACAGATTTACTTTTACTATGACCAGCTTATAGTAAAAATATCATAACTATTTCACCTTTTACCCAAAAGAGGTGAATTATATGTCCAAACACATCTACACAAAATATCCTACGTGTTATATGTTGAAAAGAAAGGCTGAATCTGTAAGGCCCGGGATTAATTAGAGATTAATCCGAAATTTAATTTGGTTTTAATCCGTGTATATTTAATTTGGAAATTTTAGAGTTTTGATTAAATTTTAATATTCTTAAATTATTTATGATTGAAATTGAATTAAAAAGAGAATCGAGGGCTGAATTGTAATTTACGAAGTTGTCAGGGACTAAATTGCAATTTATCTATAGCTATCTGATTTTTGCTATTTTTAGAAGCATGGATACGTGTACTTCATTCAGAAATCAGAATTAGAATACAGAGTGCCCGACTTCTTCAAATTTCTTTGAAATTGTGATTTTCGATTTGCTATATCTTTCGCTACGGTTGTCCGATTTCGATTCCGAAAAGTGTTCTGGAATCCTTACGACGAGGGATTCGATCTCGTGTAAGTTTTATGTTATGTTTTATGGATTTCGAAATTGATATGTGGCAAAGATCAGATTCTGAAATTTTGGAATTGTGCTTGGTGTTCTATCGTTTGAATATGCATCACCGAAATTGATGAGCTTATGTTATTGTGTCCAATTATGATCTCCAGCTTATGATTGTAGATTATAGCTATTTCAATGAAGATTTGAATGAGTTATATCAGCTGGTTTGTGAAATATATCTGAAAGAGTGGGTGCCCGGATAGCCAACTTGTGGCTAAGGGCTTTTATGACTTTTTGTGTAAACAATCTTTGTTTAATATAATTTACACTTTTATTAATGGCAATGACTTTATCTTTCTTCATATTGTTATATTGTGATATACTATTGTTGTTTTGATAAAGACCTTGAATATACTATAGTGTATGTAATATGTGGTAGAACATGGAGATGTCTATCATGAAACACATCTTATAGTCACTGTATATTCTAAACTGTTCCTAGTCGATTGAGCCATCCAATAATAAGGATAAGAATCGCTCGAGTTTGAGACTAGCATTTGCGATGCAGAGTACCACGTTTCATTGGTAAGGAACATAGAGATGTTCGAAGCATGCAAATGGATATTCATATGATGAATGATCGAACTACCCTATCCGGACTTTCCAAGTGGTTATCACTTATCGAGTGGATATAGTCCGCAGTTTTGGTTGTACACCATTAGTCCTTACTACTTGAGACATCATTGAGACTCTATATGCTAGTACTGTGCTTTGACTCGTTTACCGACTCTATTGGGGTCATCAGGTGTCGGGATTGGGTACAGTTACAACACATATAGGAGTCGATGCTTTGTTGTCAAGGATTCACCATATACTTGCGAGTGTGGATATCCTATGCGATCTGAGGAGATATTAGTGTGACGAATCTCTGGCCAGAGTACATGATGTGATTTAAGAAATGGTTTCTTAGTAGCACATGCGATGTCACTATTTGATCTTCAAGATGTATTGCATAGTTATCGAATCTCAAGCGACTCTCGATATACCAATGGTTGTTGATTCGATCGGGATATATGGATGAAGGGACCGTACTGTACGCTAACCAAAATCTACTGGTTCTTGTAGGCACTATCAGTGATACCTAGGGAATCATGGGGCGATGTTGCTAGGCGCTCATACCATGATTCGATGGGCAAGTCGGAAATTGTTGTTCCGAGTCACAAGGAGTTGTGAGCCCACGGCTAGCTGTATCCCTGAACCATTGAGGGTCACACAGAGTAATGGATTTTTAATCCCCGTTGAGATAGTTAAATTTAAAGAGTTAAATTTAATGAACAAAGAAGTTGGACTTCTTATTTAAGAGTAGAGGAGTAAGATTTCCTAAAATGACATAGGGATGGGCATTTTTGGAAACCACTGAATTCGGATTCAGAAAAATTTATCTTGACTTTAAAAGGTGCAGAAATGGTTTCTGTGCACATTGGTGAAATCGGTTTATCAATCAGAGTCACGATGAATTTTATATTAATTTCTGAACATGCGGCCTTTGCTTGTCGGGCTTGAACTTATGACTAATGGGCCCTAAGCTGTTAGCGGCCTGCATTATAAATAAGTTATTGCAGTACAGAAATTACACACAACAGGTCACAAGGATTTTTCGAAAACCCTAGCTAATTTTTAAAGGTGGCCGTCCCCCCCCCCCCCCCCCCTCTCCCTCTGCTCGAGAAAAATACAGCCTGTGATTTTGAATTACAATCTGGTTTAACGGATCAAATTCGTTAATCTCTTCGTAGAAACTTCTGATAGATTTTCTAGTGCAATCTATCAGAGGGATTGAATATCCGTTCGTGGACCTGATTGAAGAACAGTTCGTCCATCAGTTCCAGGGATATAGAACAAGAGCAGAGAAATCTGTTGGTGTCCAAAATCTCGATTCGAGATTAAAGGTAAAAATTTTATAATTGTTATTTAATTTTTACACACACAATTTAATCGTAAGGTTGATACCCATTATGGAATCGTTCCATACAAAAATTTTAAACTTCCGCTGCACCGGGTATCAATCATAATTGATCTGAACACCGCGTTCTCCAACAATATCTATAAGTTTGAATGATATTGAAAAGAGAAATGATTTCGAAGTCGGGATTACGTCGGTTACCGATTTGGAATCGCTACGTCGTTTAATCGAGTTTTGGAACTGTTTTGATAGCCGAATTCTGAGTTGAAGTTGTTATTGAGATGTTATCAATGTTATAGTATTTTTATTGTTCAGTTTCAGTCAAGTTTGGAAGGCCAACAACACGAGACGCCGACTTTGAACAAACGAAGAAAGAGTTGAGGTTTGAAATGCGATTGATTGATGAATTCTTGATGGTTTTGACTCGTTTCTGAAATGATAGATTGGTATGAAGTTTGATATATGTATTTTGATTATATCTCGCAGATTTGAAGAGTTCAAAACCGAGATAAACGAAGGTATAATGACGACATCGCAAAGTAGGGACTTTGAAACTCAAGAACAATTATCTTTGAGTTGGCCCGCAAAAATCACATACTTGTTTATGTTTTGAATTAATTGTGGTGTTGTTGATCCATCTCAGGTAGTGGATCTTTATATTCGAGTTGATATGATGTTATATTGAATTGATTCTATGCCAAGGTTGCTGTTAACCTTATTTGCGAGTCGGTTACGAACTCGTTAGATGGATATCCATGTCAAGATCATTTATGAATCTTGATGGCTTCGAAGTTATGTGAATCAATTCGTATTTAAAGCGTTTGAGTACTCTATTTGTTGAGTCGAGTTTGAAATAGAGTTAATATGATTTATTTAACGCTTTCGATATGTTGGTTATACTGAGAATTATATCTCACCGGAGTTTATCCGGCTGTTGTCTTGTTTTGTGTGTGGCATGACAACAGAGAGGGCAGGAGCTGATCATCGACGTCATTGACAGCTGGGAGAGAGTCTAGCACGTGAGGGCTCGGGTTGAAGATGAGGTCTTAAACTTTAGAAGCATGAAACTTTGGTTTAGTTGGTTTTGGAATACATGTATCAAACTTGAGATAGTTTGTGTCGTTGTCGTTTATCGTTTCTTTAGTGACTTGTACGATGTAATAAATACATGTATAGATGCTTGAGACCTTGTTTATATTAATAGGCATGATTTGGATCTTTTATATCATGTTTTAGACTTGAGTTTGATGAATTGGAGGGAGTTGAAGGGATCAAATTGTGGACAAAGAACAGGGTAAGTTTCTGCTCCAGGAGGCGCCCCGCGGTAGTTTTTGACGGCTCGCACGCAGCCTGGAGATTAGCCTACTGTTTTGGAAAAAAACAGGGGCGCCCCCGCGGTAGTTTTTGGCGGCGGGGGGCGCACCCCTTTTTGAAAAAAAAAAAATAATAATTTTTTTTAGCTCCTTTCTTTCCTTATTAGTTTAATGATGCTTATTCATTAAATGCCCTTAAGATTTGAGATTAGCAACCCGAGGCCCCACAACAGGTGGTATCAAAGCGTTAAGTTTCTCGGACTAAGAATAGATGAGCGGGGTAGATCGAGTCTTTTACTCTGATTTAAGTATTCTTGAAGCATGTTTATTATCTGACTTGATTTAAAGCTTTAAGAATTGCATGCTATCCGTTATCTGATATTATTGGAAGCATGTAATAATACGACTGAATCAGATTCGATCTTTTGAGAAGGCATTGAGGAACTGAAACAGAAATGTGTTATGATATGATGAACTGTACACTAATGTGTTTGATTATCAGATATGCCTCCCCGACCAGCACCGAGAGTTAGGCAAACATTGGCTATGAATCAGCCTGAACAGACAAATGCTGCACAGGTCCCAGTGACAGTGTCTAAACATGGACAGGGTAGTACGTCTACTGATGAGTTTAGTGATGCTAATCCGATGGAGAAACTTTTGAAACGATTCCAGTCATTCAAACCACCAAAGTTGCAAGGAATAGAGAATGCTATAGAGTGTGAGAACTGGTTGGAATATATTGAGCAGTTATTTGAGTCCATTGATTATACAGATGATCGTCGTGTGAGACTGATAATTCATCAATTGCATGGCCTTGCCAAGAGTTGGTGGATAGCGACGAAGAGAGCACTGGAAAACCAAGGTACTGCTATTACCTGGTCTGTATTTCGAACTGCTTTCTATCAGCGTTTCTTTCCTGTGTCTTATCGCAAGGACAAAGGAGCAGAGTTTGCAAGTTTGCAACAGGGACAGTTGAATATTGAAGAATATGTTGCCAAATTCACTAACTTGTTGAAGTTTGCACCACATATCGCTGTTAGTGACGAAGCTCAAGCCGATCAATTTATCAATGGCTTGAATCCTGATGTGTTTACCCTTGTGAATTCGGGAAGACCGAATACCTTTGCTGATGCTCTGAATCGAGCAAAGGGTGCAGAAGCAGGAATACCGAAACAAAAGGAGCACAGTTTGTGCCACAGCCAGTGAGACAACCACAAAACAGCAACAAATTCCACAGCCACCTCGATTTGAAGCTGGAGGTAGTAGCAGTGGAAAGAAAAATTTCTTCAAGGGTAAGAGCAAACAGTTCAAGAGATCAGGTGGTGGTAGCTCTTCTAGTTCTAGTGGATCCCGACAGTCTAGAGCTGGACAGAAGTCTGATGTATATTGCACCAAATGTGGAGGTCGCCATACTGATGAACAATGAGAGGTGTTTGGAAGCTGCCACATTTTCAACAAGATGGGACACTTTGCAAGAGTGTGTCCACAACGAGGATCTGAAGGTGCACAGGGTGCAGGAGCATCGAGACCGGTGGGTCAATCTACATCTTCAGTTCACTCTTTTCAACCACAGCCTGCAACACCGAGTAGAGGAGGAGGCCAGACGGTGAATCAACCTCCAAGGAAACAAGCAAGGGTGTTTGCATTGACTGAGGAGCAAGCACAAGCGGCACCAGATGATGTGATTGCAGGTAACTGTTCTCTTTATGATTATCCTACTTATGTCTTATTCGATACTGGTGCGTCACATACTTTTATATCTGAGCAGTTTGTTGCATTGCATTCATTACCTGTTGAGCCCTTAGCTACTGTTGTATCTATTTCATCACCTCTGGGTCGAGGTATTGTATCAGTGAAGTCTGTACGAAATTGTATATTACAGTGTGAGGGGCATGAGATTGAGCTTGATTGTATTGTACTCGGTTTGTCTGATTTTGATTGCATAATCGGTATTGATATGCTAACCAAGTACAGAGCTACAGTAGACTGTTTTCAGAAGATTGTGAAGTTCAGACCTGATATGACTGATGAATGGAAATTTTATGGTAAGGGATCACGAGCTAGAATTCCTTTGATATCTGTTCTTTCTATGACTGACTTGTTACAGAAAGGGGCAGAAGGATTCCTTATTTATGCAGTCTATATACTGAAGACTAGTCCGAAATTGACTGATATACCGGTGGTGAGCGAGTTTGCAGATGTATTTCCTGATGAGATTCCAGGATTGCCAACATACAGAGAGGTAGATTTCAGTATTGAATTGATGCCAGGTACACAACCGATATCAAAAACACCATACCGAATGGCACCGATTGAATTGAAAGAACTGAAAGACCAACTTGAAGATTTGTTGGCCAAGGGTTATATCAGACCGAGCGTCTCTCCTTGGGGTGCTCCGGTATTGTTTGCTAGAAAGAAGGACGGATCGATGAGACTATGTATTGACTACCGGCAATTGAACAAAGCAACGGTAAAGAATCGCTATCCTTTACCTCGTATCGATGATTTATTTGATCAATTGCAGGGATCGTCAGTATATTCGAAGATTGATTTGCGATCCGGATATCATCAACTGAGGGTTAGAGACGAAGATATTCCTAAGACTGCATTTAGAACCAGGTATGGCCATTATGAATTCATAGTCATGCCTTTTGGTCTAACGAATGCACCAGCAGTTTTTATGGGATTGATGAATAGGGTATTTCAAAGATATCTAGATGATTTCGTGATCATATTTATCGATGATATCTTGATTTATTCTAAGAATATGTGTGAACATGCTGATCATCTCCGAATTGTATTGAGAACGTTACGGGAAGAAAAATTATATGCCAAGTTATCCAAATGTGAGTTTTGGTTGCAGCGAGTCGTGTTTCTTGGCCATATAATTTAAGGAGATGGTATATCAGTGGATCCAAGCAAAGTAGAAGCTGTGATCAGTTGGCAAAGACCGACGTCTGTGCCAGAAATTCGAAGTTTTATGGGCTTAGCTGGTTATTATCGTCGATTCATTCGAGATTTTTCATCTATAGCGAAGCCTATTACACAGCTTACACAGAAGAATGCACCATTTGTTTGGTCTGAGGCATGTGAAAGGATTTTTGTTGAACTGAAGAAGAGATTGACTACTGCGCCAGTGTTGACAATCCCTAAAGGTACTGGTGATTTTGTTGTTTATTGTGATGCTTATCACCAGGGTTTGGGATGTATTTTAATGCAGAAAGGACATGTTGTTGCTTATGCTTCTCGACAACTGAAACCAGATGAGGTTAGGTATCCGATTCATGATCTTGAATTGGCTGCTATCGTTTTTGCATTGAAAATCTGGAGACATTATTTATATGGCGAGAAGTTTGAAATCTTTTCTGATCATAAAAGTCTGAAGTATCTATTCTCACAATCTGAATTGAACATGAGACAACGACGATGGCTTGATTTATTGAAGGATTTTGATTGTGAAACCAAATATTATCCGGAAAAATCTAACGCAGCAGCAGATGCCCTGAGTAGAAAAGTATGTTCTCTATCTTTATCTACTATCGGTGTATCTAATTTGATTGAGAATTGTTGTGTTTCTGGATATGTATTTGAGACAGATAGAAGGCCTATGAGAGTTTATGCAATCAGTGCTGAGCCAGAGTTGTTGATTCGTATCAAAGAAGCACAGAAAGCTGATCAGAATGTACAGAAATCGATTGAAATGATCAGATCAGGACATCAGTCTGAGTACAAGCTTAGTGACAATGATATCTTGTATGTGAATAACCGAATAGTTGTTCCCAATATTGCAGACTTGAGACAGAATATTCTGAAAGAAGCCCATTGTAGTCGCTTTAGTGTTCACCCTGGAGGCAGAAAGATGTACAACGACTTGAAGAGTCAGTACTGGTGGAAACAAATGAAGTCTGATGTGACTGAATTTGTATCCAAATGTTTGAATTGCCAACAGGTGAAGGCTGAAAGAAAGAAACCGGGTGGCTTATTACAGAGTTTATCAATTCCTGAATGGAAATGGGATCATATTTCCATGGACTTTGTAACGAAGTTGCCACGATCATCTCGAGGATGCGATGCTGTTTGGGTGATCATTGACAGATTGACGAAATCTGCGTGCTTTATTCCTTATCGAATGACTTATCGTCATGATCAAATGGCGGATCTTTATATTCGAGAAGTGGTAAGACTTCATGGTGTGCCAAAGTCGATTGTATCTGACCGAGATCCGAGGTTTACTTCGCACTTTTGGCATAGCCTACAGGAAGCTCTAGGTACGCGTTTACATTTGAGTACTGCTTACCATCCTCAAACCGACGGTCAATCTGAACGAACTATTCAGACGCTTGAGGATATGCTTAGAGCTGTAGTACTTGATTTTGGTGTTACATGGCAAAATTCTATACCACTTGTGGAATTTTCTTATAACAACAGTTATCAGACGAGTATAGATATGGCACCATTCGAAGCATTATATGGGAAGAAGTGTCGATCACCTTTGTATTGGGATGATATTTCTGAGGTACCTGAGTTAGGGCCAGATATGATCAGACAGATGATTGAAAAGGTGAAACTGATACAGCAGAGAATGAGAACAGCACAGCACAGACAGACCAGATATGCGAATGTACGACGACGGCCGTTATCTTTTGATCAGGGAGATAGAGTGTTTCTGAAGATTTCACCGTTCAGAGGCACCGTTCGATTTGGTAAACGAGGGAAATTATCTCCGAGGTATATTGGGCCGTATGAGATTCTCGAGAAGATAGGAAATCTAGCTTATCGACTCGCTCTTCCTATGTCTTTATCTGGAATACATGATGTCTTTCATGTATCGATGTTGAGAAAGTACATATCTGATGCATCTCATGTGATTCACTCCGATGAAGCTGAGTTGGATGATACTCTTAGCTATTTTGAGCAACCTATTCAAGTTCTTGATAGAAAGACGAAGAAACTCCGAACGAAAACCATTCCATTGGTGAAGATTCAATGGAGTAGACACGGAGTTGAAGAGGCAACTTGGGAAGTCGAAGAAGATATGAAGCAACGATTTTCTTACTTATTTCATTAATGTGAGTTCTTATTCAGTTTTCAGTTATTCTTTATTCTTATGAGCATGCGGACTGCATATCTATACTGTTTATGAATTCGAGGACGAACTCATGTCTTAGTGGGGGAGAAATGTAAGGCCCGGGATTAATTAGAGATTAATCCGAAATTTAATTTGATTTTAATCTGTGTATATTTAATTTGGGAATATTTAGAGTTTTGATTAAATTCTAATATTCTTAAATTATTTATGATTGAAATTGAATTAAAAAGAGAATCGAGGACTGAATTGCAATTTACAAAGTTGTCAAGGACTAAATTGCAATTTATCTATAGCTATCTAATTTTTGCTATTTTTAGAAGCATGGATACGTGTACTTCATTCAGAAATCAAAATTAGAATACAGAGTGCCCGACTTCTTCAAATTTCTTTGAAATTGTGATTTTTGATTTGCTATATCTTTCGCTACGATTGTCCGATTTCGATTCCGAAAAGTGTTCTGGAATCCTTACGACGAGGGCTTCGATCTCGTGTAAGTTTTATGTTATGTTTTATGGATTTCGAAATTGATATGTGGCAAAGATCAGATTCTGAAAGTTTGGAATTGTGCTTGGTGTTCTATCGTTTGAATATGCAACACCGGAATTGATGAGCTTATGTTATTGTGTCCAAATATGATCTCCAGCTTATGATTGTAGATTATAGCTATTTCAATGAAGATTTGAATGAGTTATATCAGCTGGTTTGTGAAATATATCTATAAGTTTGAATGATATTGAAAAGAGAAATGATTTCAAAGTCGGGATTACGTCGGTTACCGAATTGAAATCGCTACGTCATTTAATCGAGTTTTGGAACTGTTTTGATAGCCGAATTCTGAGTTGAAGTTGTTATTGAGATGTTATCAATGTTATAGTATTTTTATTGTTCAGTTTCAGTCAAGTTTGGAAGGCCAACAACACGAGACGCCGACTTTGAACGAACGAAGAAAGAGTTGAGGTTTGAAATGCGATTGATTGATGAATTCTTGATGGTTTTGACTCGTTTCTGAAATGATAGATTGGTATGAAGTTTGATATATGTATTTTGATTATATCTCGCAGATTTGAAGAGTTCAGAACCTCGATAAACGAAGGTATAATGACGACATCGCGAAGTAGGGACTTTGAAACTCAAAAACGATTATCTTTGAGTTGGCCCGCAAAAATCACATACTTGTTTATGTTTTGATTTGATTGTGGTGTTGTCGATCCATCTCAGGTAGTGGATCTTTAAATTTGAGTTGATATGATGTTATATCGAATGGATTCTAAGCCAAGGTTGCGGTTAACCTTATTTGCGAGTCGTTTACGAATTCGTTAGATGGATATCCATGTCAAGATCAGTTATGAATCTTGATGGCTTCGAAGTTATGTGAATCAATTCGTCTTTAAAGCGTTGAGTACTCTATTTGTTGAGTTGAGTTTTAAATAGAGTCGTTATGATTTATTTAACGCTTTCGATATGTTGGTTATACTGAGAATTATATCTCACCGGAGTTTATCCGGCTGTTGTCTTGTTTTGTATGTGTGCATGACAACAGAGAGGGCAGGAGCTGATCATCGACGTCATTGACAGCTGGGAGAGAGTCTAGCACGTGAGGACTCGGGTTGTAGATGATGTTTTGAATGGTAGAAGCATGGAACCTTAGAACTTGTGGGTTTTGGAATACATGTATGAAACTTTAGATAGATTATGTCGTTTATCATTTTTTTAGCGACTTGTGCGATGTAATAAATACATGTATAGATGCTTGAGACCTTGTTTATATTAATATGCATGATTTGAATCTTTTATATCATGTTTTGGACTTGAGTTTGATGAATTGGAAGGAGTTGAAGGGATCAAATTTGCGGACAAAGAACAAGGCAAGTTTCTGCTCCAGGAGGCGCCCCCGCGGTATTTTTTGACGGCTCGCGCGCAGCCTGGAGATTAGCCTACTGTTTTGGAAAAAAACAGGGGGGCGCACCCCTTTTTGAAAAAAAAAAAAAAAAAAAAAATTTTTTTTAGATCCTTTCTTTTCTTATTAGTTTAATGATGCTTATTCATTAAATGCCCTTAAGATTTGAGATTAGCAACCCAAGGCCCCACACCAGCGCCGCCCTGGGCAGCGACGATCGCTGCCCGATGTGCCCATTAAATTTTAATATAAAATTTTGTTTTTGTTGCAAAACCCGAGGCCAAAAATTTTGTACAATCGATTAATTTAATCGTTTGATCTGAGCAACCTGTCTTTGATACCACTGTTGGAAAACGTGTTCAGATCAATTAAGAATTGATACCCGGTGCAGCGGAAGTTTAAAAATTTTTTATTTTTCGATATGGAACAATTTCATATCATGGGTATCAAAACTTTACGATTAAATTATGTTGCAAGTAAAATAATAATAATCACAATTAATAATATTTTACCTCTTCAAGCAACGGCTTGATTATGGACACCAACAGATTTTAATCTGCACTTCTTGTATATCCCGGGAACCGATGGCTTCACGATCAATCACCGGAATAAGGTCCACGAACAGAAACCAGAAACCCTCTGATTGATTGCACTAAAAATCAATCAGATGTTTATCGAAGAGAATAAACAGATTTGATCTGTTAATTCGGAATGTAATTTTTCACAAAAATCACAGACCGAATTTTCTCAAAAAGGGACAGAGGATTTTTGAAAATCCCCTTGAATTATTTTATGTGAATTTCGAAAATTGCTAGAATTAATTGTGTCAATTTTTGAACACTACACATGTATTTATAGATAATTTCTAGACTAGATTAAGTTATAATTGTATTAGAACTCTAACTTCTTAGGGCCCACAATCCATAACTTAAGCCCAACAAGGCAAGCCCGTTGTTATAGAAATTAATATAAAATTCATCATGACTCCGATTGATAAACCGATTTCACCAATGTGCACAGAAACCATTTCTGCACCTTTTAAAGTCAAGATAATTTTTCTGAATCCGAATTCAGTGATTTCCAAAAATGCTCATCCCTATGTCATTTTAGCAAATTTCACTCCCTTTTAGTTAAGAATTCCAACTTTTCTTTCATTAAATTTAACTCTTTAAATTTAACTATCTCAACGGGGTTTAGTAATACATTACTTGTGTGACCCTCAATGGTTCAGGGATACAGCTAGCCGTGGGCTCACAACTCCTTGTGACTCGGAACAACAATTTTCGACTTGCCCAACGAATCATGGTAAGAGCGTCTAGCAACATCGCCCCATGATTCCCTAGGTATCACTGATAGTGCCTGCAAGAACCAGTAGATTTTGGTTAGCGTACAGTACGGTCCCTTCATCCATATATCCTGATCGAATCAACAACCATTGGTGCATCGATAGTCGTTCGAGATTCGATAACTATGCATTACATCTCGGAGATCAAATAGTGACATCGCATGTGTTACTAGGAAAACCGAGTAACCTAAAACACTTCATGTACTCTGGCCAGAGATTCGTCACACTAATATCTCCTCAGATCGCATAGGATATCCACACTCGCAAGTATGTGGTGAATCCTTGACAACAAAGCATCGACTCCTATATGTGTCGTAACTGTACCCAATCCCGACACCTGATGACCCCAATAGAGTCAATAAACGAGTCAAAGTACAGTACTAGCATATAGAGTCTCAATGATATTTCAAATAGTAAGGACTAATGGTGTACAACCAAAACCGCGGACTTTATCCACTCGATAAGTGATAACCACTTGAAAAGTTCGAATAGGGTAGTTCGATCATTCATCATATGAATATCCATTTGCATGCTTTGAACATCTCCATGTCCATTACCAATGACACATGGTACTTGGCATCACAAATGCTAGTCTCAATCTCGAGCGATCCTTATCCTTATTAGCGGACGGCTCAATTGACTAGGAACTGTTTAGAATATACAATGACTATAAGATGTGTTTCATAATAGTGATCTCTCTTTATTCACTATCTAATCTTACTTACACTATAGTATATTCAAGGTCTTTATCAAAACATCAATAGTATATCACAATATAACAATACGAAGAAAGACAAAGAAAATGCCATTAATAAATGTAAATTATATTAAACAAAGATTGTTTATACATAGAGTCACAAAAGCCCTTAGCCACAAGTTGGCTAACCGGGCACTTACTCTTTCACAGCAAAGGGCTAACGACGAACGAAGGTATAGCTTTTGCTTCCTAAAAATATTTAGGAGTATGCAATAGCCTAGTTAAGGCTTTTAGAGCTCTTTAATGATATTAGTATCATTTGGCAGTGTAGTGCGGATTATAGGCGTAGACCTAGAGCTGGTAGAGCACGCCTAGTATTTGAGGTACGAAAGTACTGTTCGAGATATCCTGACTGAGTATGCATGTATTATGTGACTGCATGATTTATATGCCATGATTTTATGCTGCATACATTTACATCTTGAGCTATCTCTATTGAGGTGTCTGTTAGTAGGGTTTACCCTATCCTGTTAGTGGATGGACTTCCATCGATTTGGGTCCCGCGTATCCACTAGTATTTTCGGTATGTGAGCCACCTCCTGAAGCGACGGCACAACATGCTACATACCAGGGCCCGGTCTGTCTTTGTTATCTCATCCTTGACCTCAAGTTTTAGGGAGTTCACTTGCATGCATGTATACTCATACTCTCGTGCTGAGCGTTTTATGATCACGTCTCGTACTCTATGTTTCTGGATACCCTATTCCTTGGTGGGCAGGTTTGTGATTGGACAAGGCGGGTGGATCCAAGAGGGGCTAGGCAGTGGTTAGCCAGCTGGAGCTTCGTCTAGGTTTTTATTTCTGTTGTATTAGGTTGATACAGCTTTCGATTTGGTTGTATAAACTATTCGGATATTTACAGATTTCTTTTCTTGGGATTGTATTATTGTTCTTGGTTTCCGCAGCTTATTCTGAATTACTGATTGATTAAGTTAATTGCATGCCTAAGTTCTATAGTAGGTGATCTTGGTAAAGGTCACTACATAGTGCCTACAAGAACCAATCGATTATGGTTATCGTGCAGTACGGTCTCTTCATCTCATATATCCCAATCGAATCTGCAATCATTGGTTCATCGAGGGTTTCATGTGAAGTTCGATAACGATGTGATGCATCTAAGAGAATACATAGTTGCATCGCACGTGCAGCTAGGGAACCACTTTACCCTCATGCACATTTCATACTCTGGCCAGAGATTCCATGCACTATTATCTCATAAGATCACATAGGATATCCACACCCGTAGCTGAGAGGTGATTTCCCGACTACAATCCACTAGCTCCTACATGTGTTGTAATTGTACCCAATCTCGCCACCTGATGACCCTCTTGGAGTCGGTAAACGAGTCAAAGTACAATCCTAGCATGCAGAGCCTCAATGTTGTCTCGGGTCGTAAGGACTAATGATGTACAACCATAACCACAAATTTATCCACTCGATGAATAATAACCACTTGGGAAATCTGAGGGAGGGTAGTTCAGTGAAATTATCGTATGAGCACCAATCTGTATGATTGAACATCTCTATGTTCATACCAATGAAACGTGGTACACAACATCACAGATTCTAGTTTCGAGCTCGAGCGATCCTTATCCTTATTTTGGACGGCCCAATCGACTAGGAACTTAATTTAAAATATACAGTAATTGAAATATTTGTTTCATGATTATCATCACATATACAACCTCATATTTATTTACTATAGTATATTCAAGGTCTTTATCTATGCAGCTTGCATGGGTTTGCAGATAAAATAAATGCCAGAATTGAGTAAAAGAGTAATTATATTAAAATAAAGATTGTTTATTACACTTGAGTCAATGAAATCCCTAGTCAACCAACAGTTGGCTTGCAGGATATCTACTCTAACAATCCATGTTAAAAGAAAAAACACGTGAAAAGAGAAAACTGCAAATGTTCCAAAATGAGCGTCATTTGAAAGCTTTTATAATATCTTTGTTGAATATTGGATAAAACTTGATTTTTTTGACATATAATTTTGATAAAATATTACATAGGAGTATAGATTCTATCAGTTTAAATTAGTACATCTGGAGGGGAAACAAAAGTTTGTTTCAAATTAAAATACTTCAGTGCTCTCTGTTCAACCCGTTAATATTTCAAGATTTTTGTTGGTTAAAATTATTAGAATGACACTCAACGAATAAAAATTTGAGTCCAGATATGTGCATAGTTTTATGAACTCTCAATTTCACGATATGAAAAATATGAAACACCATGCTTTTTTGAATGAAATACTATCTAATGAATCATATAAGCACGAATTCATGTATGAAAATCTTGTGAGCATTTTCGAACACATCGATATCCATATTTAATAGGGATTATCCGAGTTAAAAAATTTCAATTGATTGCAAGGTTCTTAAAGAACCACCTCCTGTATATGAATTATGAACTTATAAAATTGATTGAATACAATCCTCTTCAATGTCGGTCCTTTGAGGATGCAGTCACCATCCATCATTCATGGCAATACATCTTTAAAATTTTGGTGACGTCTCCTCCTCAAATTTCCTCTTCTATCTTTTCCCTCTTTGTAAGATTTCTATATGTAATTTTCAAATTGAAAAAAATCCATAAAACTTTTGAGTACAATTCTTAAATTCAAAAAATATATATCCCTAAAAATAATGCGTAACAAATAAGACACTAAAAATATCAATTTAATTGAAGCATTTGATTTTATTGTTTACCAAGGATGAAGAACTCCGGCAGCGGTCGGTGACCGCATCAGCGACAGCAGCGGAGGCGATCTTGGCTGTCACGGAGGAGGAGGCGTCTGTGTGGTGGTGATGAAATGAAACCGGTAAAAATGAGAAATGAAAAATTAAAATATATCGTAAGATTGAATTTGAAATGAAGTTATATCTTTGAATTCTAGATTGTAGATTAACCATGGTTAGCCTATATTGGGAAAAATAAAGATTAAAAAAATTACATAAAGAAATTAATAATCGAGACACGTGTCAAAATTCTAGAGGCTTAGGGTTAAACCCATAAGCTAGGGTCCAATCAACCGGTTTTTTTTATTTTTAACTTAAAAAAAAATAAAATATTTCAAAAATAAAACATGTAGAAAACAAATTCAAAATTACTTAGCGTCCGCTTCAACTAGCCGCGGACGCTGCTAGTTGCATGGGGACTAGCACCCGGCAAGTCCCCATGCCTTTTTTCTTTTCTTTTTTAAATTTTTTTTTACATTTTTTAATTTGTTTTTATAATTTATAAATATTTTTATAAAAAATGATTATGTATTTGATATTAAAAGGTACTTTTTTGCTCAAATAATTAAACTTTTAATTTTAATTTTTGATTTGATTATCAACTAAAAAAATTATTAAGATAAAAATTAAAAATCTAACAGGTAAAAAATTAAATAGATTAAATAATTTTTTTTGTAATCAATTATACTTATAAAAAAATTTGTTAACTTAAATAAATATATTTTGATTTGTAAATATTTTTATAAAAAAAAATTATGTATTTGTTATTAATATCATAATTTTTTTCTCAAAAAATCAATCTTTTAATTTTAATGTTGTGACATACTATAAGATGTTTAGATGAAGACCTTGAATATACTATAGTGTATGTAAGATGTGGTAGCACATGGAGATGGCTATCATGAAACACATCTTATAGTCACTGTATATTCTAAACAGTTCCTAGTCGATTGAACCGTCCGTTAATAAGGATAAGGATCGCTCGAGATTGAGACTAGAACATAGAGATGTTCAAAGCATGCAAATGGATATTCATATGATGAATGATCGAACTACCCTATTCGGACTTTCCAAGTGGTTATCACTTATCGAGTGGATAAAGTCCGCGGTTTTGGTTGTACACCATTAGTCCTTACTACTTGAAATATCATTGAGACTCTATATGCTAGTACTATACTTTGACTCGTTTACCGACTCTATTGGGGTCATCAGGTGTCGGGATTGGGTACAGTTACGACACATATAGGAGTCGATGCTTTGTTGTCAAGGATTCACCACATACTTGCGAGTGTGGATATCCTATGCAATCTGAGGAGATATTAGTGTGACGAATCTCTGGCCAGAGTACATGATGTGTTTTAGGTTACTTGGTTTCCTAGTAGCACATGCGATGTTACTATTTGATCTTCAAGATGCATTGCATAGTTATCGAATCTCGAACGACTCTCGATTTACCAATGGTTGTTGATTTGATCGGGATATATGGATGAAGGGACCGTACTGTACGCTAACCAAAATCTATTGGTTCTTGCAGGCACTATCAGTGATACCTAGGGAATCATGGGGCGATGTTGCTAGGCGCT